>NW_028274816.1:79554925-79600852 GCF_037043125.1 Eumetopias jubatus | reverse complement strand
TGAGCTGAGATCAGCCCGTTCAGAAACCCACACCCATGCTACCGCCCAGACGGGTGGTTCTCAAACAGGATCGCGCTCCCGGGTTTCCTGGAGGGTGCGTGGGAACACGATGGCTGGGCCCACCCCCGTCTCTGAGCCAGTGGGTCTGGGTGGGGACTGAGAATCTGCTTTCCTGACAGGTTCCAGGTGGCGCCGATGCTGCTGACCAGCAGGCCCACCTTGGAGCACCCCAGCCCGGAAGCCCTCCCCTGGCAATCGGCCTGCAGCGTGCCGCAGCGCCACGAAGTGAGTTCCCCTGGCCATGTTGCCGAGGGGGAGGTGTATGCACAGGGTCACACACCCCGCAGACAGCAGGCTCGGCCTTCAGGCCCAGGGAGTCGGGCTCCAGGGCCCGCACTGACCTACAGCCTCACCCTGCCTGGTGTGGGAACACCACCAGCCTGGGTCCCGCAAGCCCGGGGCTGAGCCCCTGCCTGCCACTCAGTGTTCTAAAAGTGACCTTGGGCACGTCCAGTGACCTTCTGAGCCTCCAGGTTCCTGAAATGGGGAGAGTAGTGGCACCTGCCCCGTGGGACTCTCAGGCTCAGAGATGTCGACCTAAACGGGCCCGGAGGAAGGACGGGTATACAGCAGGCGCTCAGTAAGCAGTCATTAGTGCCGTGGAGGCTGCAGAGGGGCACGGGGACAGCCGGGTGACCCCCCAGTCTTCCAGCTCTGGACCCGGGGCCCGCAGTGCTCCCTCTCAGGCAGACCTGGAGCTCTCGACAGGAGCTGGGATCCCCGTTTCCGGCCAGACTGGGACCACGGCAGCTTTGGAAGCGAGTCGCATCCTGAAATCACACGTCACGGGCAGAACAAAGGAGCCCCACCTAATGGTCCTGCTCCCAACCCCGGGACCAGGCCAGGGGCCCACGCGTGGAGCCCTCAGCACAGGGGCGGCCCTGCCCCCTGCGGTTCGGGCAGGACAGGCAGGTCTGGGTCCCTCACGGACTGGCAGGTGCAACAGTGCACTTGCTCAGCCGTTTCTGGGGCCCTCTTACAGCCCATGGGGGTTTGCTGGTCAGGTTTTGTGGCTTTGAGTTGCATTTCTTGGGGTGCAGGGAAAAGCAGATTCTAGAATTCCACGGCTCTGACTTTGAACCCCAGCCCAGGCGCGTCTGAGCTGTTTCTCGGCATTGCCGTGTGCTGGACGCCAGTCCGCGTGCTCTCTGCGAGCGAACTTACAGCTCACGTACCGCTCCCACGAGGAAGGCGCTGTTACTCTTTGGAAGTGAGGGCATGAAGCACAGAGAAGTCAAGTAACTTGCCCAAAAGCCCGCACAGCCGGGGTTTGAACCCCAAGATACTGACGGAGGGTTTTGTTGTTTGGTTGTGTGTCTTCTGTGTGTTAACTCTCTCGGTGCCACGTAAACCTTACAAAGTATGAATCCTCGCCCTCATTTCCAGGTGGGAACACTGTCTCAGAGACATCTCCAAGGTCGCCAAGGTCACGGGAGACGGAACAGCCTGGGTGCAAGGGCAGGAGGCTCTGCGGGTGGACTGAACAGCCCTGAGCCTCAGCAGAGGGGAGTAGCCCCGTCCTAGGGGATCGTGCGGGATTCACGCTCCTTCCGTTCAGCCCGTTGCACCCGCCCCAGGGCTCCATGGCTAGCCCCGTTTTCATGGGGGAGGCGGGGAGTAGACCCTGCAGTCGGCCAGAGGGGCTCCGGTGGAGGCACGAGACCAGGAAGGCACGCGCCCGAAGGAGCCTCAGGCAGAAGGTAATCTCCGGACTAACTCTCTCTCGTTCAGAGGGGGGGTCTCCAGCAGACCCTTCGCACCTCTGCGCACTCGCAGGGATTAGAAGCTGTTCTCCATCCCTCCCCCAGTTACCGCTGCTCCGTGTTGCCGGTTCCAAACAACGCCACCCTCCTAGCCACCTTGTAGCTCGGGCACCCCTCGGGCTGGGGGAGCTGAGGGAGGGAGGGGAGCCCCAGGGGCCGCGGCTCGCTGCCAGGGGCTGGCGCCTCGGGGTGGGCTGCATCCAGGCTGGGACGCTTCGGGGTTTCTCGGGGACTCTGATGGGGGCTCCCTGGCATGGGTGGGTGGCCCCTGCTTCCCAGGTCCCCCTGCTGTCCGCTCTGCAGACTCTGATGGAATCCCCTCCCCTGAGGTGGCCTGACCACAGCAGACACTCCTGCTCACACACCCCTTTGGCGGGCACGCGAGGCTTGTCTGCTGTCAGTGGGGTGCCGGTCCCCGAACCCCTCGTGTTTCGGACGGCTCAGTCCACGTGTGTCTGGAAGGCTTCCTTGGGCTTATGACGGGGGAGGAAGAGAGGGAGGGCGCCACAGAGCTCGAGAATGTCCCCTGGGACCCCGGCTCACCGTCCCAAGTCTTCCCGTGCAGACCTCCGGAGCGCGGGACTTTTGGGCTCATCCCTCGAAGATCCCCCTGAGACGACCTGACGCGTCTCTGTAGGGCGTGCACACCGAGCACCCTGCTCTCAGCCCATGACTGGACGCGGTGCCCCAGCGTGGACCCCAGGGAGGGCTCCACTCTGAGAAGGCACACACGGCTCCTCCCACCCAAGGGCGGGGCTCATCCCCTCCTGCAGTGTTGGGCTGCCCTGCAGGTGCTTCGTGACGCCTCGCTTGGCGGGGCCTGATGTTTCCCTCCTTACACGTGATGGTCACGGGGCTCCAGGAGCTCCGGGTCAGCCCTGAAGTGCCATGGGGCTTACTTAACACGAAGCCGTTCGGGTTGCTCGCTTCTTTCCGCCATGGGGAGCCACAGCAGGTTTTAGAGGGAGAGCAGGTTGTTGAGCCTTCCGTGCACAACCTGGCAGGCTCACATGTCCTGAGGTGAGAGGCAGGGGAAGGGGTGCTGTGAGGGGAGACTGCCAGGTCGCTGGGCAGCCCCTTCTGCTGGGGACACTGGCGTTGGGTTACATCCCAGAGAGTGCTTGCACTGCTAAACGGGTCTGCAGTCTGCGGGGGGGTGAACGCTATTTCCCCAGGCTCTGCTGCGGGCACACATTTCTGGGCCCGTTACAGAAGTAGGGCTCAGGCAGCCCCCTGCACCCCATTCTCCCACGGTGGTTGTCCAGGTCACCCAGAGGGTACCCGGCTTTCCGGCCCCACACCGGACACTTGTAACTGAGCCCCCCTGGAGCAGGTGGAGTGCTCGGCAGCCTCGGCCCCGGGGGTATTGATAAGCTCGTCTCACGTCTGCTGGGTGGAGCGCCGCGGTCCAGCTCACACTCGGGGGAGTTAACCCCACCTCACGAGGAACGATTGTAAAACCATCACAGAGGCGCTGAGCTTCTCTGCCCTATCTTGGGTTCTTTCTGCCGTGAAAACCCTGTGTCTCAGGACTGTCCTCTCCCTGGACTCTGGGCCCTGTGGTTGCCATGGGCAACGGTGACAGGTGCCGCCAGGTTCTGAGATCGGGCTTGCTCCTTACGGCAGCGTAGCCGCGGGGGACCTGCCTGCTACGGCGGGGGTGGGGGGGGCAGGACGCAGGGCCAGCCGAGACGCGGGCAGTTTGCTCCAGGGCAGAAGGGGGCTGGAAGGTGGAATGAAGAGGGCTTGGTGACTGATGGGCTGTGGGGCTGAGAGGGAGCCATCCAGGGAACCCCAGGGGGAGCCACTGGGTGGGGTGGCACTTACCCCGAGGGCGGCTGCCATCAGGACAGGGGTGAGTAAAGGAGGCCCAGAGGAGTCTGCGTGGAGGGCCTCTGGCTGGGGGTCCTGGAGGCGGGCTGGCTTGGTGATCTGCCAGAGTCCGCTACGGTCCCGAGGCTCAGCCCCGAGTTGGCTCAGCGCAGTGTGCTTGGGAATTCACTCATTCATCATTCATTCCTTCCTTCAGCCAGCTAGCATGTACTGAGGACCTAGTATGTGCTGGGCATGTTCCTAAGCATGGGACAGAAAGGGATGAACAAACAAAATGTAGCTGCCCTTAGGAGCTGGAAGCCCGGTAGATGGGGAGAGGCAATAAACAGGCAGCCCTGGTCTCCTGCTGGCACCCTGCGCCCCCAGGGGAGGGGGGTCTCTCCAACCTTCTCTGCCAGCACGTGTGCCGGGACCTTCCTGGCACCGCTCCCAGGCTCACCTGGTACCTGCGTGCTGCGTTTGGCCGACGGGTTGACCTCCGTCCCCACCCCCACTGGCCCCTCTCTGCATCGGCCTTGTCCCGTCCATCCTGTGAGGGCGCTGACCCTCATTCTCAGGTGAAAGCCTCCTTGCCAGGAACCCGGGAGGACCCGGCCCTTGGAAGCTGCAGCGTCCGGCAGCGGGGCCCGGGGTGTCCTGGCTGTCTGCAGGCGTGACCCTCACGGTCCCAGCACTAACTGTTCTAGCTGACGCCCCCAAATCCAATTTCAAATAGTAACATTTATTAGAATATCACGGTCTCCGTCTCTAACTTCCGTCCCCACAGCTCCTTCACGCTTGCGTTGACAGCATCTCTGTTGGCCGTAAAACAGAGTCCGGGTCCGTCACATCTCCTTCCAAGGGCTGGTAAGTGCAGCAGAACAGAAATCCTCGTAGGAAAGAAAACTTGTTTTCATTTTTAGTGTTGAAAAATGTGTGCAAAATTTCCATGATATGAGACTCTTGTTATTTGCCAGGAACTTTTATTAGGAGGGCTTTCTCCCCCGTAGCAAAGTGGGAACCAGTGAGAGTGTTTTCCGAAGTTGGGTGAAGCCTGGGCAGAAGGAGCTCGGGAGGTCAAGGGGACACTTGTCACTGGAGGTTGTCGCTGGCCGAGCAACGCGAGGGGCGTTCCTCCAGCCCCGTCTCGGAGCCAAGAAGACTGAGCCTCGGACCCGTGGCCTGCTCGGTCACCGTCCTTACACCCCCAGGCCGTCCCTTCCTTCCTCTGCCTCGGGAGGTCCAGGCGGGAAGCCAGCATCCTCTGGCCTGTCACAGACCCTTCCGGAGCCCACGCACTTCCCGCCAGCCCTTCCCGGCCTCCGGGGAAGCCTGTTGGCCACAGCGCCCGGCGGCCCTTTCCTGGGCCCCTGAAGGCAGCTTTCCTCTGGGAGGCCCCGTAGAACAGCGCTCGTGGATGTTTTTATGGGTCATATGCTGAACATTACATCCAAATTAAATTTGTGCTGATTTAATTAGAACGCGTAAGCTGAGGGACTTCATCGGTCCCACTACGGGGCCCTGGGCGAATGGCTTCTCTCTGGACACGGCTGTCCTCACCGCCGGCTGGTGAGCGGCGGGCTGGGCCCTCCCTGGTAGGCCTGTGTGCTGAGCGGTCTTGGGGTAGGAGGGCAGAACTGGAAGCCCATGTCCCCCCCCCCAGCCCCCGCGCACACGGGACACTGAGGGCCTGGGAGGGCAGCACACTGCTTGGAGCCACACAGACGGGCATCTTGGGGGCTTCCCTCCGCGCGAGCGGCAGGTCCGGTGAATAAGGCTCTGCTGGGTGCCGCAAGGCCCAGGGGTCAGCCCGAGGCCCGAGGGGCTGTAGCTACACCCTGAGGAACTGGACGTGCCCGATGGGGTCACAGCCTCTGGAAGGACGCCACGTCCTGATGCCCCCAACCTGTGAATCAGTGACCGTGCAGGAGGGGCTTTGCCGGTGCGACTGAATCAAGGTTGTTACGGTGGGGGGGTGATCCTGGATTGTTCAGATGCGCCCCAGGTCACCACGAGGATGCTCCTACGTGGGGGGCAGGAGGGTTTGCATCAGAGGAGGTGTGACAAGGGAAGCAGAGGGGTGTGCATGTGCACATGTGCGTGTGTGTTCGCGTGTGTGCAGGGGAGGGACAGACCAGGAGGGAGGGAAGCAGGTGGAGATTCTCCACCGCTGCTCTGAAGGTGGAGGAGGGCCCGGGGGCCCAGGGCGCAGGTGCGTCTGGACCCTGGGAAAGGCAAGAAGATGCACATGCCCAGGTCCTCCAGAAGGAGTGCAGCCGGCTGACGCCCCGAATTTAGACCTCGTAGCTCCAGAGCTGCAGGAGAATGTGTTGGTGTTGCTTCGAGGCACTGAGTGTGTGGTGACTTGTCCTGGTGGCCGCAGGAAACCTGTTGAGGCATGGCACCGCGGCTCTGGGTTCGAGAGGGAGACGGGCAGGGAGCGGTGGGTCTTGGTGCTGACGGTGACCTCAGGGTGACGGGGCTGGCAGTGAGGACAGTGGCCTGGAGGCTTCGGGCTGCATAAGCTCACAGCAGTTTCCTTGGCGCCCAGAAGACAGGCTCACAGAGATTTTGGGTGTCCAAATCAATCAATAAGTTAAAGAATAAAAACAGCTAAAGAAAAAAAAAAAATCAAGTGTATCTTTTGGCACAATATGGAACTTGTACAGTCTCCAAGCAAAAGTTTTCATTCAGATGCCACCGTTGGGTCTGAATATTTAAAAATACCTCTCCGCTATGCATATCCAGTTTCAGTCTCTTGGAAGGAAAGGCAGATAACAAAATTAAACAAACAACTGCCTGCCTTGGCTGTTGGGCAGCTCTTGCTGGTGGATCTTCACAGGAAGCCTGATGCAGTTCCTTCCCGCTCAGACAGGGCTTCCGGGAGCCCTGGGGGAAACGTTCCGAGGGGCTGCCCGGGCCGGTGCCACGGAAGCCTCCAGTGCGGCAGCCCGAGCTCCGGGAGCTCCGCTCTGGCCGTGCGTCTCTTGCCCACCGTGGTGCCCGGCGGAGCGGGTGGTGCGTCAGCCGCACTCAGTGCACGCGCAGGGAGAGGGCGTCCCGGTGTTTCGGCTGGTGGCTGGGACTGGCCGCCGAGGACCTGCGTTCCTGATGCACAGATGCCGTCAGTGATCTTCTCTGGCTCGGCCGGGTGCGGAGGTTCTGCACCTCGGGCTGAGGCGGGGCCGGGAGAAAGGGCCGGAGCACACGCCGCGTGAGCTCCCGCGTGGGCCTGACCCAGGGCTCGCCTGCATTGCACGGGGTTCCACAGCTCAGGTATTGAGCGCCTCCTGCATGCCAGGCTCCTTGTTAGAGACAACAGCCGATCCTTGCACAGGTCAGGCTGCAGGACCGGCTCGGAGGGTCTGGGGGCTTCAGAGAACGGAGCGTCGTTACTGACACGGGGTTCTCGGGGCGGAGCGGAGTTTCGCACGCAGGCAGGAGGGCAGGGGAGGAGCTGGACACCGTGACGTTGCGGTGGCTTGGGTGCCACGGCCCTTTCTCACCGTGTAGACTGAGTCCCTGGGGACGAGAACTCTTCTGCCCCTTCTTTACTTTTGCTCCTGAGGGGACGACCCACAGGCCGACGGGACCAAGACCAAGAGCCTGGTCTTCCTCCCTGTCCTGCTTCCCCAAGGCCGGGCCCAGGCTGACGTCCAGGGAAGGAGCTTGCCCTTGCCTGGGGCTCCGGGGCGGGTCCTGGGGGCTGTGGGCACGGTGCTGGGGGCAGAAGCCTGAGGCGTTCCTCCTTCCCTCCCTGTTTGAGGCCCACGTCCCCACCGCCCACCCGGGATGCCGTTCAGATCATTTGGGTGGGGACTGCGGCTTCCATGGAAGCTGCTCACCTCTGAGGGGCTGCATCCTCGAGCTGGTGAGGCCGCGTTCTCTCCCATTTCCATGCCCTCTCACCCGGATCTGAGCACGCTCCTGGGGTCCAGGAGGCGTCCAGGAGGCGTCCGCGGCTGGGTCGCTCCGTCTGTGCTTCGATGAGCTCCTGCTTCGGGGGTTGCAGAAAGGTCCGTCACGGCCAAGGAGAGAGCGTCGCTGTCAGAAGGGTCACCGCCCGCAGTCTCCAGCCTCCTCAGTCTTCCTGGTTCTCTGTCCTTCCTGCCACAGGAGGGGCTCAGAGCCTGCAGGTGTCAGGTCCTCAGAAGGTGGCGTCTTTATGAAGCGCAGGGCCGTCCCGGCCCCTGTCGCACGCACAGCGAGTTCTGGAGCCCTTGTCCTGGGGGTGAGGATGCCTTTCTTCTGGGACCAGGCTCTTCTCCACGTCCCGCATGCCCTGCGTCCCGGGGTGCTGCACAGAGGGTCGATCGTGCCCCCCCCCCCCCGAAGCGCTGTGCACTTTAGAACCGCTCCACGTTTGCACTGCTTGGAGCAGCCTCCAGACTTCAGTTTGCACAGAAAACCCCTCATTTTTCCTGGCCAGAGCCATCACCTGCTCCTCCAGGCGGCTGGTCCCTCTTAGTGCTGCGTCCCACAGCGCCTGGCTCGTCCCGAGCGAGAACACGTCACGTTCCAGCCCGTCCCTCGCCGCTCTGACACCTGAGGACGGGGAGCGTGTCAGGTCTTACTCTCTCACGTGCTCCGTCCTGGCACAGGGACGCTCGACGGGTACCCCTGGGACGAACGGCTGGCCCTCGGCACCTGCTGGAGTGTTTGTGAGCATGTCTGGGGAGGAGCACCCCTCTCCCAGCCGAGCTCAGAAGCGGGAGGGGGGCGGTGAGGTGGGGGGACGAGGAGCACCAGACGTCGCTGACGGTGGCCCGGTGAGGGGCTCCCGACGTAGCAGAGTTACAGGGGCTTGCGAGTCCCCACCGCTGGCCCAGACCAGACCTTGAGACCGCCCGCCCGAGAGGAGAGCTCTTCTCCAGTGGTCAAGTCCCTGCGGGCAGGGTCCACAACTTGGAGAGGATCGGAGTCTGGTGGAGAAGGTGAGCACAGCGAGTGGTTCACGACACGACAGAGGGAAGCGCGGGCCCCTGTGGGCGCAGGCAGTCGGGGCTCAGAAATGTCATTTGAAGTGTAGAGGGTGAGAATCTTCGGGGCAACTCATGAGTCATCAGGGAGGGCTTCCTGGAGGAGGTGACACTAGAGCAGGGTCTCAAAGAATCCACCACCATGCGAGGTGTGCCACGGGAAGGGATGGGGGGTGTGTGGTATTTAAAGAGACAGCTGCAGTGAAGTCCCCGCCCCTGAAGCAGTGTGCTGTGTGGAGAACTCGCACGTCTTGCTGTGGCCGGAGCCCAAGACGCTTGCTGGAGGATGGCTGCAGAGGACCGTGTAAGGCAGTCGTCCGGGAACGTTCGGGGAAGCATCCACCTGCAGGAAGTAAGGTGCCCGGTGCAAGCTGACGTCATCCCTGCTCATCGCTGAGAAAGCAGGCGAGACCCCCCGGACCCCGAAGGACGGGCCTCATTTCAGGCTCACTTCTGCCTTGGGGCCGTCCCGCGATCCCGAGGCACCAAGGGGCGGGAAGGGGGGCGGCCGGAGAGCCGGCGTCGGGAGCTGGTTAGACGGAGCGTGCGTGAGGATTAGCGCAGAAGGGTGCCCCCGAGGCGCTGACTCCGGGATGCCCAGTGGGGCGGAGCGGGCAGGCGTTTTACTCCTGAACGGAGAGGCATCATCATGTCAGAAGCACAGAGAGCCGAACCTTGAGCCCCCGTCGGACCGCGGGCTGAGGGCGGTGTTCTCCGCGCTGGGCGCAGCCGGCTCCGCGGCCACGGTCCTGGGCGCAGCTGAGGTTTCGAGCGGCAGCCGCTCATTACAGTCCGAAAGTCACAGTAGACGACTGAAAATCCTCAATTCATGGAGGTTTCCGTCCATCCGAACATTATTTTTCACACGAGGTAGAAAATAGCTGTCTCCAGCCACCTCTGTCTCCAGCAAGTGTCGGGCGGCCCCTGAGTCAGCATCTGTCTTCGATGGCTTGCAACTGTGAGCACCTGCAGGACGGGTGCGCAGTGGGGCCGTCCCTCAGCAGCGTCTGGACATTGTAAGTCACGGGGGCCGTGGCCTCCAGGAAGGGGAGGCTGGCCTGGACCAGGGAGACCGCGTGGGGAGTTGTTTCTGGCTGGGGCCCACGAGAGGGCTTCAGTGGTGCCCCGAAGTTATTTGCAAAATGGGTGTGTGTGTGTGGAGGGTGCGGGTTCATGCCTCCAGGGAGCAAGCACGTAGCTTTCTTCGGCTGCTCGGAGGGGCCTGAAGAACTTTGGGGTGGGGAGCGGAGAACAGACGTGGACCTCAGCCGTCCCTGGAAGAGTTCTCACCCACGTTCCCGCCCCACTGCCCGCCCGAAAGCCACGGTTAGCTCCGAGGTGGGCTGCACTGAGCCACGCGAGGGGGACCCTGCGTACATTGCCCACTGTTACGTGCCCAGAACCTAGGATTTTGTCGGGCTTGTAGAGTGTCGAATACACGAGTGGGCTCGACGGCTGGGGTAGGCGTAGCGGGTGGTGATACATCCAGGCAGAACCACGGTCCCCAAAGACGTCCACATCCTGGCCCCTGCAGCTCATGGCTGTTTTAGGTTAGGAAGTGAAGGGGAACCAGGTTTTCGTGGAATTAGAGCTGTGGATCCCGAGGATGAGGAGATGGCCCGTGGTCGTCTGTGGGCCCAGCGTAACCGCGAGGCACTCCAAACGGAGGAGGGAGGCAGGGAGTCCCAGCGCATCGGCACTGCCTTTGAGACGGACAAGGAAGGCGGTGGGCAGGTTTCAAAGCTTCTGGAGCCTGGTAAGGGCAGGAAGCTTCCAGAAGGGAGCCTCCCCGAGATCGTGGCACTGGGTTTGAGCCCCGAACGGCACCCAGGAGCTCACTCTGCAGTGTCTGGCAGAGAAGCCTCCTCGTGGAAGGCAAAGGAAGGACCTGGAAGGATGGCAGGCTGCTGGTCCCAGGACTGGGGACAGGGCGAGTGTGCAGAGGCCCGCCACGCAGAGTGTGGTCTGGGCACCGCCACCCTCGTCCCGTCCAGACCAGCTGAGTCCAGAGCTGTGCGCTCAGCAAACCCCGTTTGTCGCGTAATCACACAGAAAAGCCAAACGCACAGCCTGAAAGTTCGTTTCCTTGAATCATCTACGCGCACAGACGCGGCCCCGTCACCCCGCACGGCTTCAGAGCGTGTCTCTGTAAACAAGGACGTCGTCCCGCACAGCCCGGACACAGCGACAAAGCCGGGGGACCGGCCGTGGTGTGCCCGGCCTGGGAGCCTGTGCCGTTGACGTGCGTTACGCTGGTGCCGCGTGCTGCTCGGAGTTCTGCCCCTGCGGCTCGCTTGCACTGCACAGGTCCGCAGCTTTCCCCTGAGGTTGCTGAAGGCACGGGGCGGCCGTCTGGGTCCGTCTGGGTCCGTAGGAGCTCATCGAGTCCCACGTTATCCAGCAGGTTCTAACGCGTTGCTGCCGCCGCCCAGTTTCATACGTTGTCTCCTGTTTGGCCCGTGGGAGCCCCGGTGTCCCGTGAACCGTCCCGACCCGTCCCCGTTGTCCTACAGACGCTTCCTCGCCTCAGGTTCACCTCGGCCTCCCCAGGCCTGGGGTCAGCCCTTCGTCCCAGGAGCCCTTCTTCTGTTAGTGGCCGAGACGTGGATGCTAGAGGTGCCAGGCTGTTGGGGTGGCCCTGCCTTCTGGCTCTCTGGAGGGACAGAGCCGGGAAACGTCTGTGAGGCGTTGTGTCACGTCACGTCCCGTGTCGTCACATCCGTGTGAGCCCGTACGTGTGCCGGGTGTGCGCCCACGCGTGGACACAGGCTGCGCTCGTGCTTCTACTTCCCTCTCCAGATACCGGGAGCCCCGGGCTCACGTCGATGCTTGTGCTGTAGCTCATCATGGGGTTCGCTCTGGTTCCCTCCCTGTTGGCGTTTGTGACCCCCTTCCGGTAATGACCGACCTGCCGTGTTCGTTTCCTAGGGCTGCTGTAACCGGGGGCGTGAGCAGCAGAGACTAGTCAGCGCCCCCCAGTTTTGGAGGGTCGGGGCGGCGGGGCTGGTTCTGGCTGAGGCCGGGACGCGGAGTCTGGCCCAGGCCTCGCCCCCCCGACCGTGGCTGCTGGCAGTTTTCGGGAGTCCTTGGCCTGCAGACGCACATCTGTCTCTGCCATCCTGCTCTCCGTGTGGGGGTGTCTGGGTTCAGATGTCTCCTTGTAAGGACAGCAGTCAGACTGGGTTAGGGACCCCCACGCCTGTGTGACCCCCTCTTAGCCAGTGACGCCTGCATCAATCCTGGGCGGAGGCCGCCGCGTGAGCCCTCGGCCGGGGGCTGGCGGGCGGTCAGGTGGCCGGGGCGTGGGGGAGGGACACAGAGCCACGCAAGCCGCCCACAGTGAGGCCGGGAAGCCTGGCGCATGCAGTGGGGACACGAGCAGAGAACGGGTGTGGGCAAGGGGGCCTCCAGGAGCTTGTTTGGGTCTATTTAGCGGGAGGCCCTCACCCACAGAGTGATGTCCAGCAGCCCGGTCAACGCACCAGCGTGCAGTTTAGGGCTGGGGTCGGGGTGGAGGTGCACATCCGAAGCCGCTGGTGTTCGCTGTGAAGTGTGACCTCAGCACGAGCTGCCGGGGTGGGCACAGGGGTCTGGTGGAGGTGAGCACCGTCCGCGCGGGCCTGGGGACCGGCTGCAGGCCGGCACTTGTCAACACCCATCCGATAGCGCCTTGCATGAGGCGGGAGAACGCGGACTTCCTGGCGTGAATCCATCCCCAGGAAAGTCAGTCCCCTGTGGGACCACCGCCAGGCCCGTGGCGAGGAGCCCTGGGTTGAGGAAGGAAATCCGTGCCAGGTGCACGGCAGGTTCAAGGCCCGGCTCAGCCCCGGACCTCAGAAGGCCGCCCGTCGCCCTCCAACGCGGGGGCACCGCAGCCCTGCGTCCGCGGCTGCCCCGGAAGTGCAGGGCGCGTCCGGGTGCAGGTCGTGCTGGTGCCCTGACCCGGCCGGTTCTCCCACGCGCCCTCAGAGGGCCGGCGAGACGGCAGCCCAGGCCGGACCGCTGCGACAGGGTGGGGGCAGCGCTGAGCTTCCGGAGCCGCACCCACTTCCCACCTGTCGGCACCCCACTGCCTCCCCCACGGGGCATGTCCGCTCACCCCCAGCCTCGGCCCCTCTGCCGTGGACGCTGCGCTCTTGCTGACGAGCCGGCTCGCTCCGCTCCTGCCCTCTCCCCGGCTGCCCTCAGCGCCTTCTCTGCTGGCCAGAGCCTGGCCCTCTAGTTCTGCCCGCCACACTCACAGCTCTGGGCTCTCACCCCCGGGTGCGCCCTGAGCGCTCTGCCTCTCCACCTGCCCACCTCCAGGGAGGCCTCCCTGATTGCTCCGGGGGCTGCAGCCTCCAGGTCCGCCCTGTGCTCTGAACACGTTGGTGAACCAAGCACTGTGTGTGATGGTCTCTGGTCTGTCGTGACCTCCGTCTCGGGGTCTCCAAGGTCCACTTCACCTCTCTCCTTGACCCAAGGGGCCTGGATCTGCCTCCCCTGAACCAGCAGAACCTGCTTCCCTGGCCCCCCGGTCACCAGTGTGCATGGAGTCTGTCTGCCACACACCGGTTTGCAGGCAGTGCCCAGATCCTCTGGTCCACGCAGGGAGCCGTGTGCACCATCCAGCGCTGACCTGAGATGCGCCTGTGTCACCCCAGCCCTGCCCGGCCCCGGAGCACTGGGGGTCTTGTTCCCTGGTAGCCTGTGAGGGGGCCCCCAAGGCGTAAGGGTCGTCTGTTGGGCGGCACTGCTCTGGGCTGGGTAGATCGTTGTCTCCAGCCAGCGTGACTCAATCATCAGACCACATAATTCAGAAATAATGCTCCTTAAAAGCTCCCCTTTCAACAACCGACAGAGAATGCTAATCCACCGCACAAGATTGGGTTTTATTTTTCTAGATGGGAAACGTTTTCTTCAGTCACATAATGACTGTCCTTGACATAATAACGAGGGAATGTGAATTTAAAGCAGCCTGGGATGCGGAGCGACCGCTGTTCTCTGGGGGGCTGGGTCGTGTCTCCATCGAATTAACTGCTTACAAAGACTGGAATTTGCCAAATTAGATTCTAGTGAGTAATTTCTGTTCACATAAACCTCTGGGCCTGTGGCAGAGGGGCTGTTGCCGGGCTGACATTGCACCAGGCACGTGCCGCAGGGCCAGGCCCAGCCAGCGTGCTGTCAGAGGGCACCGTCCACGCGTGGGGGACGCGGGACCCCAGCTGACCCCGTGTCCCTCTCCCTGTCAGTGTGGCCGGGGCATGGTCACCTGTGGTCTCCTAGCCTCAGTGTTGCCATCTGTCAAATGGGCAGGATTGGGGCTAATTACCAATGATCGTGGATGGAGTCTGGAAGCGTCGGGTTACTGTGAAGGTCTGTGTGGGTGTCGCTGGCCACTGCGCAGCCCCCGCCGGAGGAAGCTGAGCGGGGACAAGCCAGGAAGAACAAGAATTGCAGTAAATCAGGGAAGGAGGATGTCCTCTGGTGCCCTGCCTCTCGCCGGGGCTGGACTTGGTGGTTTCCTCACCCGCCGCATGGCACAGACAGGACTCCACACCCGTGCACGTCTGGAAGGAGGCTCCACTGGACACGGCCAGACAGACCCTTAATCCCGTGGGTTAATGGTCAGCTGGGCTGATAACTGGGCATGGGGGGGCCGCCCCCGGCTTCCCTGCACCCGGCGTCCAGCTGCGTGGGCCGCGGCAGGGCCATCTGCGGTATCTCTGGGCGTGGGGGCTATCCCCGCGGAGGCCTGCGTCTGTGGACGTGCGGCCACCGTTGAGAGAGACGTGTCCTGTCTGCACGCCCAGCTGGTGCCTGTGTGGCGTCTGAGCCCTGGCCCGGAGGCCGTGGGGCCTGTTCTGCTGTGGGTGGCGTTTCTCTGATTGCTCGAGATCGGGCAGCTGGACGCCCCAGGCGGGGACAAACTGCCTTTCACGACCTCTGCGCCCGGGGCCTCGTGTCGTCCTGGCTCTGGGGCCTTTATCAAATACCGCGCACAGCGCCTTCTCTCTTCCTGGACCCTCTGCTCGGGACCTGCATTTCCACCCCGACTTAGCGGCGGCCGTCAAAATCCCTGCTCTCAGGGGCCCTGCGTCGGGGTGCCCTGCCGTCGGGGGGCCCTGCCTGGCTCTCGAATATTTCCTTTTCCCATTTGACCCCTGGGCTTGCTGTTCTGTGTTACTGTTCCCCGCCCCTGTTCGTGTGTTTTCATTCTTCCCTCATTTGACTGCCTCGCGTCCTCAGGTGACTTTCTCAGCGAAGGCTTGGGGAAGCCAAGGTTGCTGGGCCCTGCAGGCCTGACTCCAGCACCCGCCTGGTGAGATCTAGCTTGCTGTCGGCTTCCCGGGGGCTGTGGGACTTGGTCTTGTCTCCTGTGAGTCTTCAGCCCTCAGGGCAGAAGGGGGGGCACCTGGAACACGGGAGCCTTGCTCCCAGACCCCGCGGTCTCCCTCTGTTTCTGAGGCCTGAGCTTGCCCTGTGGCCCCTCTGCCTCCGCGTCTGGGCCGTGTGCAGGGAGCTCATCAGGGTGGTGATCCCGTCTTGTGGGGACTGGTGCCTTCACAGCACGTCACAAAGCCTCCCTGAGTGCCCATCCCCTGGGTGTCCAGGGCGTGACGTCGCAGGAACCCCGTCCTTGGGCCCCTCTTCCCCTCGCTGCCCCCCAGGAGGGCGGTGCCCACTCCTGCTCCAGAGGACGCCCTCGGGTACATGAGAGGGGAGCTGGGGGCCTCAGGGCCTGGAAGGTGGAGACCAGATTAGCGGTGCCGGGCTCCGGGGCGGCAGGCGGGCAGAGGGGGCTCTCACCGGGGGGGCCGGGAAGACTGACTCCTGCCTCCCTTTGCGTGCGGTCAGTGAGCACCGCTGTGTCCAGTCGCAGGGGACGGTGGGGACGTGCAGACGGAAGCAGCGGACGAGCGGGGGGCGTGCTGACGGGGACGGGCCCCGGGTGTGAGTGCCAGTACGGCCACGTCGCCTCTGTGGGTCCTGGCTGCGTCACGGAGCTTCTCCAGGCTCTGGCTTCTGCCCGCTGGGTCGGTCTTGTGAAAGCCGTGCACGTGACGAGTCTCGGCAGAGGTGCAGGCGAGCTGGGGGTAATATTCTGGGGAGTTGGCACGTGCTGCACGAGGTCACGTCTGTTCCACTGTCATCAGCCCCCTAAGCGGAGAAAACCGGGACCCAGCAGGTTTAAGGACGTGACTGAGGCACCCGGCAGAGTCTCAGAGCCCCTGTCTCCAGGGTCGCCCTCCCTGCCTCGTGAGTCTCTCCCCCCAGAAGTGGCGATAAGCACCTGCTTGTTTGGAAACCCCTGCGCATTTGGCACTGGCCAGCTTGCCATTTTTCATCCAGATGCTCTGCTGCGGGCTACACAAAGTCTTCATTTCCAGTGCTAAATTCCACGCCGAAGGGCACCATCTCAGGGAAGTAATTTAGCCTGCCTGGGCCTCGGATGCCCGAATGATTCTCATGGCCTCCCTTCTCTGGGCTCACCAGAGTAAAGGCAGGGCCTCCCTGAGGGCACAGAGCTCCCCCGCGGGGTCACAGAGCCTCCGACAGGATGAAGGGCTGCTCAGACTCCGTGGCCCGGACGGACGCAGGACGGCCTGGCCCACTCCTTCCCCTTTCATGTGGGGAAACTGAGGCTCAGAGTAGGGAGGGGCTTACCTAAAGTCACCGGCCAGAACTCGCCCAGGACACGCAGCCCAGCTTGTCACTGGACAGGCATCAGGGCGTGTTTGGTCAGGGTCATGGTGTGGAGTCACTGGAGGTGTGGCTGCCGCTTTGCTGTCCTCGCGGTTTACGGCGGGGCAGGCGCACGCGTTCTGTGAAGGACCAGAGCGAATAATCTAGGCTTTGCAGGCTGTGAGGTCTGTGTCACAGCAGCTCATCTCTGCCCTTGAAGTCCCAGAGAAGCCACAGACAAACATAAATACACGGGCACGGCTGTTTCAATAGAACTTTATTTACAAAGACGGGTGGTGGGCTGACTTTGGTCTGTGGGCCATGGTGCCTGCCCCTCCCTTGTGTAAAGATTAGGTTTTTCCCAGGATCTGGTCGGCTGTCCATGGAGCATCTGAAAACTCCTCCTTTTGCAAAAACAAAAACCCAACGTGGTCGCCGGGGGTCAGGGGACCTCTGTCACAAGGACCAGAATCCATCTGCAAAGTGCCTGGCCCTGGACGTCTCCTTTATTGAGAGGATCTCCGTGGCATTAATTCTGTGAACGCACGTGGCCGGGAGAAGGCAGCTGGTGTGAGAAACAGCAGGATGGGGCTCCGCTGTCTGCACACAGGGTCCCCTCTGTGCTCCCAGAGCCCCCAAGCCCCCCCTCTTAGACCCTGTCAGCCTGTCTGGGGGGGTCCCGTCTGCCTGTGTGTCCTCACTGCTGGGCTGGGAGCCCTGGAAGGCAGAGCCCATGGTGTCTGGGGCCCCACACTGGGCCTTCTACAGCAGACGTGCCCAGTAAAGGGCTGCTGAGTGCACGGGCGAATGAGTGAATGAACGAGTGAATGAATGGGTTAGTGAGTTCCAGCCGGGGTACTGGGGGTCTAGAGCCAGGGTCCGAACTTTTGGATGGAAGGCAGGAGGCTGACGCAGAGGGGACCCCTGGGGATGGAGAATCAGCAGGTGTGCTGGCTGAAAGCACCTGTTCCCCGGGGCGCGGAGGGCAGCTGAGGCTCGGGTGCACCTGGCCAGGGACCAGGAGATGGACGCTGTCCTGACACCCGCCCCCATCCCAGTGCTTCTGGAAGGAGCACAACTAGAGTGGGAACTGTAGCCTGTATGGGTTCGATTGTGCCCCCGGCCCCCAGTTCTTTTGGTACTGGAACCCTAACCCCCGGTGTCTCAGCACGACCTGACTCGGAAGGAGGGTCTCGACAGAAGCCAGTTAAAATGAGGCCATCAGGGTGGGGCCCAATCCGATAGGACCAGTGTCCTTAAGTAAGTAAATAACTGTAGAGGAACTGGGACAAAGAGATGGTGCAGAGAGAAGACGGTGAAGGGACAGAGACGGCCGCGTGCAAGCCTGGGGGGGCCCGAAGCAGACCCTTCCTCTCTGGCTCCCGAACCCGAGACACAGACATGCCCTTCTGCTGCCGGCCTCCTAGTCTGTGGCGCGGTTACGACAGCCCGCGACCGACAGTCAGGCCCAGGGCCGGCCGCCCGAGTCCCACACCCGCCAAGGAGCCCGCCAAGGCGGGGCCTTCGCTGGGGCCGCACGCACGTGGTGTCTCGCCTTCCTCCTGCTGCCGTTCGCTGCCTGTCTCGGGCCGGGTGGTGCTGCCGCCGCCCAGACCCTGATTGTTGAGAAGGGCTGTGTCCGTGAGACGACATCGCGGTGGACACGGCCGGGTGGCCACACCGCCACCGAGTCCCGGGGCAGCGAGTTCTCGAGGCACCCACGTCACTCAGGGGACACACAGCCGGACTCCTCTTTCCACCTGCTTCCTGTTTTTAGGGGTTACTTTGTAAGGTTTACTTGTGTTTTATCATTGTTTTGTATAATTATGTAAAATACTCACATGGTTCCGACACAAGAAAAACAAAGCAAGGTTTATTCAAGGAGAGGGACCCCGTGGCCTGGGGAGCGCGTTCAGCTGCCTGCGGTTTTCCTTCCGTCAGGAAGAGCGTGCAGGTGTATGGTTTGGTTCCCTCCCTCAGGTAAGCCGCGTACACTCGCTCTGCCCGGGTTTTTAGTTTTTCGAGTAACACCACACACTCTCCCTCTTGCTCTGGGTTTTAGGCCTGAGACTCTGCCCCAACACAACAGTCGGCGGAAGCGGCCCCTCCTCCCAGCCCGGTCGCATGCAGCCACGTGCAGCGAGACCGCTCCGCCTCGTCGACCGCGCCCCCCCAACCCCCCACCCCCCCACCCCCCACCCCCCACCCCCCACCCCCCACCCCCCACCATGTGCAGGGAGACTGCCCGGCCTCGCAGACCCCGCCCCACCCCTCCACCCGCCATGTGCAATGAGACCGCCTCAGGGACCCGCCACCCCACGTGCAGCGAGACCACTCGCCTCGTGGACCCCCCCCGCAGAATGGAACGCAGCGCGGCGCGGTTCTCCCGCTGGGCTCTGGATCCAGCCGGGGCGTTTGCTTTGCGCTTGAGGACACTTGGCGGGAGCGGGTTTTTGAAGCTCTGCGGACACGACGGCCGTGTGGTCCCTGCCCTCCAGGAGCCTTTGCTGCTCGTGGCCCCGGCCGCGTCCCGCAGCTGCTGGAGGGGGACTGGCAGGTGAGGGGACATCGGGAGGGCGCTGTGGTCACGGCTGCACGGCCAGCAACAGGGGGACAGACACGGGCTGTTTGGACGGACAGAGGGATGGGCTCTGGATGCCCCCTCTGCTCGATGACCAAAGCCTCTCCCCTTGAACCAGGGAGCCTGGAATTGCACTTCCTTCCCTATCCAGGGAGGCTCGGGCTTGCTGTGTATTTCAGTCGCAGGAATATTAATTGCACTGGGTTCTTAGGCCGTGATGCTCTATGAGTCCTGCCTTTCCTGAGCTAATGGAGCCGCATAAATAACTCTGGGGAAAGCCCCCAAGTCAGACTGGAGTTAATCCATCCTCTGCTGACGCGTGGCTGGAGGCTCCCGTGTTGGGACAGGGCTTGTGGCCGTCTGGGGCTAATTCCCTCCGAGCAGAGGCCGATGCAGAGAGTCTGGTGCCCTCTGGTCAGAGGAAGGCTGCCCCGGCAGGTTAGGACTCTGGCCTGCCGTCCGCACTGGCCCAGAGGCAGACGGAAGTGCAGCCAGCTCCTGCCCCGGGAATGAGCTGGGCAGCCCCAGCGCTCCCTCCTGGGCCCCAGGCGCTGGCCTGGGAGGGGCTGGGGCAGGGGTAGGGGTGCTGTCTGCCGGCCACTGGTGCGTGTCCCCAGCACCGGCTTGCCCCCATCTCCCACCGGTGCAGCCAGCTCTTGACCCCACCTCCTGCTTGCTCTGATTCTTCATTTCTTCGCTTCGGTGCGGGGAGGGGATGATGACCCTGCCTGACCCAGCCTAGGGCTTCTTCGAAGGACTCCCGGCATGAGCACGGGTGAGTCTTAGACCCGGGCCTGGCCCCTTGGAAGTGCTCCCATCCGTGGGGCTCTTCATCGGTCCTCCGGCCCTGGCCTTCCACCCAGTCTCCCAGGAGCAGGCCTCAGGGCCCTCGGACTGCCAGGTCCGCTGGGGGCTCTCCAGATCCCAGCACAGGCAGGGATCAGCCCCTCACATATCTCAGATGATGGGCCGCTGCCCTCCTTCATTGCAGCAGGCAGGGGACCACACCTGCTGGGGGGTCACCTCTCAAGCTGCCTGCTAAGCCCCCTGCTCCAGGGACTTTGGGGACAGTGGAGAGAGGGTCCAAGGGCTAGGGGGCGCAGGGCCTTCCTCGCTAGTGCGTTAGACTTCACAGTCTACAAGCCCTCGTCTCCTCCTTGAGACCCTCTGAGCCTGTCCAGAGCCCGGGGAGACTGGCAGGCCACGTCGCAGATGACGCTGTGGAAGCTTGCAGAGGGGATGCGGTTTGCACAAAGGCACGCAGGGCAGTGGGACCAGCCTCCCTGGCCCTAGAGTGACGTGCTCCCCGCGCTGACCCGAAGCCCGGCAGCCTCGCCCAGCAAAGGCTGTGCCTCTCCAGCCTCAGGGAGCTGAGCCCAGGCCGCTTGCTGGGCCCTGTACATGGCCCCGAGTGCGAGCAGGAAGCCTGAGGCTCCAACACATTTATTTTCAGAAGTCGTTGGGATACACCCAACGCCCAGAGATCTGGGTTCAATTCATTAAGCTTAGATGATTAATTACAGGGCAATTAAATATCTGATTAAATTAATCCTAAGGTATTTAAACACTGTTTTGCAAAGCATGTTTGCTCATTAATTAGAATGGCTAAATGCAGAATTAAGCAGGGATGGGCGTTGCAGGGGAGACAAGGAACGGAGCTCGCTCCTCAGAGGAGGCTCTCCCCTAGCGTCTCCCCGCTCCGTGTCCTCATTTGCAAATCTGTGCAGGGAGGGCGGAGCCTTCCGGGAGCCAGGCAGGGTGGGACAGGGTGAGGACATGGGAGCTCCTGCCCCCTCTGTTGCATACATGTGAGTTGCCAAAGACAGGGAAAATGAGGTGCATCATCACTGGGACTTCAAAGGGGCAGGGCTCTGGGACTTCAAAGGGAAAGAATACAGTTTACGGGAAGATGAACAGGACCAAATGCTTGGTAACAGGTGTTTGCTGGGCCGTCCAGAAATGATAGGACGCCGGGGACTCTGATCAAACAGGCCTTGCTGGGCCCCTCCCGCCCCCCATACCTCATGCACGGTATGACGTGGCTATGTCCCAACCATAGCGCTCCTCCTGAATTTTTCTAAGTTTTTGGGCAATTTGAGGGAGGTCGGAGTTCCCTCTTGAGTTTTTTTGGGCCGTGATTGTTTTCAGCTGAAAATTATCTTCATGCCCAAGTGGCCCATCTTGGGGCAGTTCATCCTGAATCCCAGCAGTGATCCAGAGCAGAGGGTATAGGGACACCGGGTCAAGGACAGAGTTGGCTCCGGGGACAGAAGCCAGGCCAGGGCAGGCGCTGAGGACCTGGAGTGCAGACGGCGCTCACAGGCTTTGCTGGGGGGCCCGGGGGCAGAGATGGTGGTGGCTGGAGGGAGGCGGGACCAGGGAATGACAGGATGTTTTGGAACACAGGACTCCTGGAGCCAGGTCGTGCTGTCGGCCGATTCTGCAGGGGTGAGGCCTTGGTGGGCAGGTGCGTGTGCCGTGGGCAGGTGCGTGTGCCGGCCCCTTTCTGCAGATTGCAGCCACTTCCAGGTGTATTTCTTCTGCTCTCAGAGTCCCGGGGCCTCTCACTGCTCAGGTCAGCACCCACCCTGGGATGGGGTTGCCTGTGGGACTCCCCAGGTGGGCAGCTCGGAGCCCTGGACCTGCCCCACCTGCTGCGGGGCTGCAGGTACAACGGCTCCCGTGACGTGGGCCCATCTGGAGAGCCCTGGCTGGGGGATGGGAGCACCGGGCCCACCTGCTTCTGCTCCTGCCGGCCGTGGGACCCTGGGCCACTCACGTCTCTGAGTCTGGCGGGTTGTCAGCTTCCGCTCACTGTGTTTTGTGAACTAGCCTCCCGACTCCGTCCACAGCCCCACCTTCTGGGCTGGTGTTCCCGCTCTTCTCCCTCATCCCCCATGGTTCCATCCGTCCCTCCCTCCTAGCCCTGTGCCCTGGGGCCTCTTCCCACTCTGAGCGGGGTCAGCTGGTCTTCTCCCCCACTTGTAGCCCCTCCTCACCTGGCAGGACAGACCGAGCCCCTCCCACCAAGTGCAGTCTGTCCTTGAGCCCCTGAGGCCTGCAGGCAGTGGGATCCCCAGGCCCTCCTTGCCGGCCCTGAGCACCCGTGGGCAGAGCCCTTGGCAGAGGCATGCCCAGGCCGCCCCCTTTCCTCCTGCACCCACCCACCCTCCGCTCTGCTCAGCTTTTGTGTCTCTGAGAGGATGACGTTTGACTTGCTTTGTGAGAATTAAAATAAAATGGGGGGGTGCAGTGAGGGATTCCCTGTGCCCTACCCTGCCTGGCAGCCCCCACGTTTTACTCACCCGGAAGCCTCAAGTTACTTAAAGCACGTGCACACTTGACCTCCTGCGGTTGTCGGTGTTTGAATTCTCTAGTTCAAGCTCGAAAGGAGACGAGATTTCTTGCAGGAAGACAGTGTGATGCGGTAAAAGGAACGTGGGGTCTGGAATCCTATTGGAGTTTGCTTTGGAATTTCTACCCTGCCATTTCTTAGCTGCACATGTTTTAGGCAGTGTATCTGTCCATCCATCTGTAAAATGGGGGCATTAGCGGTAGCCCTGGTCAGCCTGCCCCATAGGTTGGACATCAGTTCAAGCGAAGTGTCTGCAGGGACATTTTAGAAAGCTGTGTCCTAGGGATGGTGGGGCAAGAAGGTGACTCAGCTTACAGCAAGCTGGCCTCATAGCGGCAGGAATGGTGCTTCCCAGGAGCCGTCCTGTGCTCTGCTTAGACCCCAGGGGGCAGTACTGTTCTGGCTAACTGGGGCAGAACACAGCGCAACTGGGGCAGAACACAGCGCAGCAGAAAGAAGGCAGCCAGCGAGTATGAGGGCGGGTGCTGCAGATTGCAGAGCAGGACGGTGGCTGTCGGCAGGGGAACCGATGGGGGGGTCTGATGGCCCCGGAAGGGAGACTGAGAAGGGGGTCCGGGTGCCAAGTGTGGGGTTTTCTTTCGCCACTTGTACTTGGGCCTCGGTTAATTTTTAGTCAAAAGTGCCCAGTTCTCTTTTAAAGAGAGATTGTTTGCAATCAATTCTCTGGTCTTTGCAAGTTTTTTTTGTTTTGTTTTGTTTTGTTTTATTTTAATTTAAAAAGTCACTCTTGCAGATGCCTGGTACTGCTTGTTTCACCATTGAAGGCAGGTGTCCTGCATGCTTTGAGGCAGAAAGAATTCTATCTGGAAACGCCTTTCATCTGCCCGTGTGTGCTGGCATTGTGGAGGAAGAATTTTCCTTTGCCCTTCAGAGTTCTTCCAGCTGGCCTGAGCATCAGGTCGGCGTGAGACAGACTGACAGGAGAAAGACAGACAAAAGTTTACAGGTATGGCGCCTGGGTGGCTCAGTCGGTTGAGCGACTGCCTTCGGCTCAGGTCATGATCCTGGAGTCCCGGGATCGAGTCCCACATCGGGCTCCCTGCTCGGCGGGGAGTCTGCTTCTCCCTCTGACCCTCTTCCCTCTCGTGCTCTCTGTCTCTCATTCTCTCTCAAATAAATAAATAAATAAAAATCTTTTAAAAAAAAAGTTTACATGTAGGGCTTGTACATGTGGCTCAGTTGGTTAAGCGTCTGCTTTCAGCTCAGGTCATGATCCTGGAGTCCCGGGATCGAGTCCCGCATCGGGCTCCCTGCTTGGCGGGGAGTCTGCTTCTCCCTCTGACCCTCCCCCCTCTCATGCTCTCTGTCTCTCATTCTCTCTCAAATAAATAAATAAAATCTTTAAAAAAAAGTTTACATGTATACCTCCTGAGTACACGGGAGAGACCCAGAAAAATGGGGTAACTCCCTGAAATAGGTGAAGCTGTCACCTTAAATACCATCTTTAGCTAAAGACAAAAGGGTGGGAGGGGTGGAGAGTCAGCTATGGGGGGTTGCTGGAAGAGCACAGTGAACAAGGGTGAAGCCATCATGCAGACTTAAGTCCATGCCTCCTGCACTGATAAGAGTTTCTAGAGATTTAGAGTTACTGACCACAGCATGTGGGGACACCCTTACAATTGGAGACTCCCTTATGCGTGGAAATGTCTCTTACAAAAGGGCAACTTCTCCTCGACTTTCAGAGCTCCTCTTGGGTCTGCACTTTCTTAAAAACCACCGGCTTAAAATAATATGAATAATACGCCGGAGAGGCATCATCTGGGGTGGCAGTTTGCCCCCCTGCCCTGGTCATCACACGTGGTGAGCTGCCCTCCAGCCTTTGTGAACCAAATCACACCTTCCTAAAGGAGGGACTCCATCAAACAATGTGGGGGTGGGAAGTGGGAGACCTGGGTTGGGACCCTTACTGTCCCTGGGGAGAAATTTTCATGACTCATTCAACACGAAAGACAAAGTAAAAGGTGTAAAATCATCCTCACAGCTACCTGAAAAATAAAGTGATAAGATTCAACCATTTACAACAAAGTAAAACTTAAGAATGAGAGGACTCTTCACTAAGATAAAGCACAAGTAAACGATCAGCAGTGGTAAAGTAGCTTCCAAATTAGGAACAAAAATAAATTCCTGTTATCACCGGGCTGATGATTAATGAATAATAATTAATGAACACCTTACCAGGCTCCTAAAAAGATTTAAGGTAGTTCACCTTGATCTTGTTTGGACATTCTAATTAATTCAGTAAGGCAAGATAAGATAAACTGGGGGGAAAAGACAATGTAAGAACCTTGGCGTGGTTAGTGGATACAAAGGAATTGGCAAAACTGGAGAGTTTAAGGAAGATGAATGCAAACTGCACATGTGAATGTTGGTGGTCTTCCTGAGCACAAGCAATGGCTGGAAAATATAATGAAAAAAATCCATTTGTAATAGAAACAGGTGATCTGACTTGCTTAGGAATAAACATAATATATGCCTGACCTTTGTAAAGAACACTGCAGGCCTTGCGGGGTGCAGACGAGGTGAGAGACATAATCTGTGCCACAACGAGCACACGTCGTATGGGGAGAACGTGTCACCAGCTTCATTTGCAAACACAGCCTCCCTCGAATCAATCCCAACCGTATTTTTCTGAACTCAGGGGATTCTGGAGAAGCAAACAGTTGAGGATTTCAAAGGACATTTAAGAAATAAAAAGAGCAAGTCAGAAAGCCTCATCTTATTCACGTTTGAACACCTTATAAAATAATAAAAAATAATTAAACATGAATGATGTGGAGAAACTGGATAGCATGGAAGAATTTTAATTTAGATCCGCGCCCCCCCTCCCCACCATGCCAGGAACAGACAGCAGATGCCTCAAAGAGCCAAACCTCTTTTTTAAAAAACAGAAAAGTTAGCGCATAATGAAATATTTATCATCTTTACGAAGAAAGACCGCTCTCGGCTTTGAAGCCATACAAGAAGCCGCAGAGGGAAACACGGACAGATGACAGCAGGAACAAAGCCAGAACTCGTGTAGGTGGGGAAACGCCAGGGGAAGGAAGGTGTTTGCGCCCCTAGCTGGGGTGTGCAGAGGGTGAATAGCTGTGCCCACTGAGGGTCTGTTACGGTTCACGAGACGGAAGTGATGACCCGACAGCGAGCAGGCCCCGCATTTGAGCCGTGGGTCAGCTCCAGGGGACTAGCAGCTCTGGGAAGACCGGGAGCCTTGCTGGTCATCAGGGCAGCGACGGGTGAAACCGTCTTGAGGTGCTACGTGCTATCCGCTAAGCCGGCAGAGAGCACCCCCCCCCCGCCCGGACGCCACGGCAAGGCCGGGGTCGGGCCGTGGGCTGTGGGGCTGTGGCTGAACTCGGTTCCTCTCGGGGGTGAAGTAGACGTCACCGCTCTGTAAGCAACGTGCCATACAGCCAGAAAAACCCGTTCCTTGGCCCAGTCAGTTTACCTCTGGAAAGAAAAATTTATCCCCAGATGGTGTGCGATGCGGCATTCGTCAATAATGGCAGCTTGGCAGTAACCGATACACCCAGCAAGAGGGTGTTATTTGTGCAGCTATTTAATTTGATCATAAACCTGTGTGGAAACGTGATAAATGTTTATGATGTATTGTGAAGTGGACAGCCCCCACCCCGTATGCAAAATGCTGTACAGAGTATACTCACAGGGCCGGAAAAACGCATCTCTGGGCAAGGGCTGGAAGGAGGTGGACACAAGTGAGAACAGCTGCTCTTAGGTGGGACTCGGTGGCCTGCCTGTGCTTTGAGCACCGGGTCGCCCCCCACGGCTGGTGGGGCCGGCGTCACAGACTCCTCCTCACCCACAGCCCCTTCCCCGGGTCCACCTGGGCGCCCAGTTCTTGGGTCTGGGCCCTGCTTGCCTTTTCCAACACAAGTGCGCGTCTGCACCCCCTGGGCGTGCACAGCCAGACCAGCAGTGCCCCGGGAGCCCCAGAGGCCCCCGTGCTCCCAGCAGCTGCGAGGCCTGTGGGTCCGCCACCTCTGCGGGACCTGACTAACCCCCCTCCCCCGGACAATTGCTGCAATTCCCAAAGTGCGCAGCTCAGCCATGGGGCCAGAGCCCTCAACCCTAGAGCCAGCAGGGAGCCTCGGGACCCAACCCAGGGCCAAACTCAGCCCCTCCAAACCCCAGGCAGGGAGCCAGGAGCCGACCGCCCACAGCTGTCCTGTGGGTTAAGGCCACCCCTGAGAGCTGGGGGCCCTACCCCGAGAGGGGCGCCAGGCCCCCCGGCCCACGCCTGCAGGCACGGGGCTGCAGGCTCTGAGACCCCCATGCCTCCAGCGTTCCCAGAGCTGCTGAAGTTGGTGCACGTGTGTGTGCTTGTGGGCACGCACGAACTTGGGGTCCCCTTCTCCTCCTCCCCCTCACGCCACAGGCACTGGCTTGTTGTCTCCTCTGTCCTGGCTTCTGGCAGCTGCGTTTCCCCGACGCGGGGCGGGGATGGGCACGTGGTGACTCAGGCCTGAGCGCGACCCAGAGCGTGCACATTCCGGGGCCTCCCGAGGGTCTGAGGCACGTGGTGGGGAGGCAGGAGAATCTTCCAGATGGTCCCAGACTCCCCACGCCCCCCAGGCTGGGCAACTGTCCTCTCCAGGCAGGCACCACACCCCCTCCTGCCCAGCAGGTGCTTCTAGGTGGCACGGTGCTTGTCCCCACATGGCTCTGGGGAAGGGCCCCTACTGTCCTGCTCACCCTGTCTGGAAAGTCACCCCGAGCTCTGCGGTTGGTCCCTCCCCGCAGCCCCCTCCCCCAGGCATCACCCGCATCGCCTCCTGGTCAGGTCCCGCTTCTCTTGTCCTGGAACCCTCCTACGTCCCAGCCCTGAGTCCTGAGCAGCCGCACTGGCCGGGGGCCCCTGCATCTGGCACAGGTAGCGGGCGGCTGGCCGTTCCTGGGGAGGATCAGGGCCACGTTCAGCGACCGCCATTCCCTGTTGCCGCGTCCTGTGCTGGGAGCGGGGGGTGACTTCTGCCCCTCTCCTGCTCTGAGCACATGTCCCAGCATCCTGGCTGTGTTTCTCCGGAGGTGCCAGGTAACCCGGGGCCCAGGGAAGCGGAATTGAAGGTTCCGGGCTTTAGACCAGCTTCGGTCTGGTGTTCAGGATCCCCCGAGACCCGGGACAGTGACTGCGTCTGCACTCGGGACTTGGGCCAAGAGAGGACACACGGGTCTGGCCTCTGCGTGGAGACTCTCCACCCGCTCTTCCTTCCTTGGGCCCCTCCTCACATCTGCTTCTTCCTCACCTGTCCATTGAAACACGCGCACGCCCGTTCTTGACCTCACCACTCATTCGTGTGCGCGTCCAGTGTTCCTTTTGTCCGCAGCGGTATTGAGGCACGATGCACTGGACACGTTGGACATGCACATTTGGTCACCCTGACGTGCACGCGTCCGTGAGGCCGTCAGCGCAGTTGGGACAGTGAACACATCCCTCACCCTAGCAGCTTGCTCCTCCCCCTCCCCACCCCCAGCTGCCCACTGACCTGCTTTCTTTCCCTATAGACCAGTTAGTGCTTCCTAGAGTTTTGTGAGCACAACCCTCACCCTTGTTCCCTCTGGCTCCTTCAGTCTGGCATGAATACTCTCCGTGTTGCCCCCTGATAG
This sequence comes from Eumetopias jubatus, assembly GCF_037043125.1. Classification (NCBI taxonomy): domain Eukaryota; kingdom Metazoa; phylum Chordata; class Mammalia; order Carnivora; family Otariidae; genus Eumetopias; species Eumetopias jubatus. The sequence goes on along the minus strand of NW_028274816.1, from coordinate 79,572,994 downwards.
GACTTCCCTCCTGTTGTATGGCTGAAGAGTACTCCATGCCACGGGTGCCCACAGCTGGGTTCCCCATTCCCCTGTGGAGGCACACTCAGGGCGTTTCCGGTTCGGGGTGATTACAAATGAACCTGCTGTGGACATCGACGCACGAGTCATCGTAAAGACATGGTCCAGCATTTTTCTTGGGTGCGTACATACCGAGAGGGTAGAAAAGCCGGGTTTTACGGCAGGTGTATGTTTAGCTTTCTCTTTAATTGAAATTTTTATTGAGATAATTATAGGCTCACATTCAATTTTAAGAAATAACACAGAGAGGTTCTGTGCGTCTTTACCCATTTTCCTCCAGGGATAACATTTTGTAACATTACAATGGGGATGCTGACATTGTTACAACCCACGCATCTTAATGGGTTTCCCCAGGGTTACTAATGTTATTAATGTTACTGATGTTACGTGTGTGTGTGTGTGTGTGTGTGTGTGTGTGTGTGTGTGTCTTCAGTTATGGACAGTGTATCACACTCACGGGTTCCCCACCCCTGTCCACAGGAAAGACAATTCACCAGCTGTACTGTTCCAACCACACACACCTCCCTGGTGTCCCTGCCCCACTCATAACCCTGTATAGCTTGTCCCCTCCTGGCCCTGGCTCCGGTCCGCGGCACGGCGCCCCGGAGAATCTTCCGAGCACTGCGTGTGTCCGTCCTTGGCTCCTGTTTATGGCTGAGTGGCATCCCGTGCCTTCGACAGATGAATGGCTAGGTGCACCCACAGCACCCCAATTTTTGGCTCTTAGGAATCAAGCTTCTGTTAACAAGTCTGCGCAGAGTTTTCTGTGGACACAGCCCTTCTGTTTCTCTGGGATGCTGCTTAGTGTAACAACTGCATGTTTCCTCTTTATAAGATGCTGCTGGACTTTTCTAGAGTTGCTCCCCAAGTCACATTCCCAGTCTCTCCATCACGACATTGTTTCCGCCAAGCTGATGGATGTGCCATGGTGTCTCACCGTGGCTTTCATTTGCATGTCCTGATAACTGATGATGCCAAGCATGTTTTCACGTGCTTATTTCCCATGTACGTGTCGTCTTTGGCGAAATGTCTGATTACAAAAAAAACAAGAAGAAGAAAAGAAAGAAAAGAAATGTCTAATTACATATTTTGCTCATTTTCTGATTGGATCGCTCGTTTGTTTTTGGCTTTTGGGTTTTGAAGGTTCTTTGTATATTGTGGACACCAATCCGCTGCAGGAGAGACAGTTTGCAAACACCTCCTCCTGCTCTGAAACTTGTCTTTTCATCTGGTTTACAAGGTCCTACCCATTTTCCTTTTCTGAACCATGCTTTTTGGTGTGAGCTCTAAGAGCTTGTTTGCCTAGCCTTAGGTCTCAGAATTTTTCTCCCATTTTTTTTTTAACGGTTTCGCATCCTAATTGATTTCCCTGGTGCATTTCGAGTTAATTTTTGTATGAGGCGTGAAGTGTCGGGCGAGGTTCGGTTTCTGCCTGTGAACGTCCTTCCTCCCCCAAATCGTGTGCCTCTGTCAAACGTCGGTGGTGCACACGTTTGTGGGCTTGTTTCTGGGTTCTGTTCTGCTCCATTGATCTGTGTCTCTCCCCCTCCCCCGCAGATACCATAGTCTTGGTCTTAATTACTGTGGTATTGAACACTGATCCCTCCCACTTGGTTCCTCTCCGCCAAGATTGCTTTAATTATCCTGGGGTCTGTGACTCCCCATATAAATTTCAGAATAAGCTTGTCTACACCCATAAAAAACCTTGCTGGTGTTTTGACAGAAATGTCATTAAACCCGTAGATCAATCTGGGGCTCATTTAACTATGTTGCATCTTCCAACCCATGAACACAGATCGTCTCTCCATTTATTTGGGCCTTTTCGCTGTCTTCCGTCAGCATTTTTTAATGTTCAGCATGCCGATCCTGTGCACATTTTGTTAAATGCATACCTAAGGATTTCATTGTCTCTGAGGTGGTTGTAAGTGGCCTTGTGTTTTTAATTTCAGTTCTGGCATATTCGTCATTAGCATATACAAATGAAACGGATTTTTGTGAGTTGATCTTGTATCCTGAGAATGCACCGAGCTCATGTATTAGTTCTAGGAGTGTTTTTGTTGGTTTCTTGAGATTTTATGCATAGATAATCATGTCATCTGCAAATAGACAATTTATTTCTTCCTTTCCAATCCGTATGCCTTTTATATCTAAAAGGCATATATCTACCTTTTATATGTGTACGTATTTTCCTGCCTAGCACAGTAGCTGGAACTTCCAGGACTGTGTCAGACGAACCTTGTTCCTACTTCCAGGGAGAAAGCATCCCATTTTTAACCATTAAATATCATGTGAGCTGTTGCCTTTTTTTTTTTTTGTAGCTGTGTTTTATTGAGGTAATTCCTTTCTATTTCAAACTTCCTCGTTTTTTAAAAAAATCACGAATAACTGTTGGATTTTGTCAAGTGCTTTTTCTGCATGAATTGATGGAATCATGGGATTTTTCTTCCGTTTGTTAATGGAGTGGATTACACCGATGGGTCTGAAGATTCAACCAACCCTGCATACCTGGATAAATCCCGCTTGGTCATGACATAGAATACCTTTTAGATTGTGGAAAATTGGAGTGAATTTTGTCCCCAGCTTCACTGATGTATAATTGATGAAAAACGTATATATTGACCCTGATGTTTTGCTGTATGTACAGGTTGTGAAATGCTCACCAGTTCAGGCCATTAACACGCCCATCATGGACAGAGTTGTTTCTGTGTGTGCTGAGAACATCCTGGATCTTCTCTCCCGGCACATTCCAAGTGCGCACCTTATCGGGGTTGGCTGCACTTTAGATTTACGGAACTCCATCTCGCAGAACTAAAGCTTTGTCCCCCTTACCCAACATCCGCCCATTTACCCCTAGTCCCTGGCGGCTGCCCTTCTGCTCTGTGCTTCTGCAAGTTGGCTTTTAGATTCCACACGTAAGTGAGATCATGCCTGGCTGATTTCACGGGGCACAACGTCTTGCAGGGCCACCATGTTGTCCCAAATGTCAAGATTTCCCTCTTTTAAGGCTGAGTGAGATTCCATTGTGTGTACACCCCGCATTTTCTTTATCCGTTCATGTGTTGGTGGACACCTGCGGATGATCCACACCTTGGCTGTTGTGAGTAATGTTGCAGTGAACATGGGGGGTGCAGATACCTTCAAGATACCGCTCCTTTGGGGTAATTACTCAGAACTGGGGTTGCTGGGTCGTAGGGTAGCTCTATTTGTAACTTTCTGAGGAACCTCCGTACTGTTCTCCAGAGGGGCTGCACCAGCTTGCGTTCCCACCAGCAGGGCACGAGGTTCCCCTTTCTCCGCATCCCCCCAACACCTGCTGTTCCCTGTGTTGTTGATTTTAGCCATTCTGACAGGTGTGAGGTGGTGTCTCATCGTGGCTTTGATCTGCATCTCCCTGATGATCAGTGATGTTGAGCATCTTTCCATCTGTCTGTTGGCCTTAAATATTTGGTAGAATTCTCCCACACAACCATTTGGGCCTGGGTTCTTTCAAATGAAATTTTAATTATGAATTCCATTTCTTCCATAGTTATGGGGCTGTTTAGACTATGTCTTTAATCTGGGTTAAGTTTGGTTAAGTTTTCTAGAAATTGGTCCATTTCTTCTTTGTTGTGTTATGAATTGTTTGTAATCTTCTCTCATTATTCTTTCAATGGTTACACGATCTACGGAGATAGTCCCTATTTAATTCCTGATACTGGAGAACCGTGGTTCTTTTTTAAATTTTTGTCAGTTTTGCCAGAGGTTTGTAAATCTTACTGACTTTTATGCAAAGCACCAGATTTTTGTTTCATGACTTTTTTTCCTACCATTTTCTTATTTTCACTTTCATTGATTCCTACTCTGATTTTTATAGTGTTCTTCCTTCTCTCTGCTCTGGGTTTATTTTGATCTTTCCCAGCTTCTTGCAAGAGGGATTTAGCTAACCGGCTGGAGACTGTCCTCGAGTCTGGTGCATTTGGTGCCAGAACATTTCCTCTCAGCGCTCCTTTATAGTCGTGTTCTCCTGGCACGGCACGGCATTTCTGATCATGTCCTGGATATGCCATCTTTTATACTAGGGGGTATCGGGCCCCGCTTCATTTCTTTATTTAGCAGGGAGCCACCCTGTTGCTTCTGCAGGTTGTGGTTCTGAAGACAGCTTCATTTAAGAGCCTTGTGGTGTCACTTTGGTCAGGCTCACGGCGACAGAGGGGCTTCCTGGCGGGCCCTTGCAGTGGCGGGGACTCCTCTTCCAGTGCCACCGGCCGCCCTGGGGTCTCCTGGCGGGAGCCTCGGTCGGGGAGAGAGGGCGCTTGTCCTGGTCATTCACTGTCAGCAGGGCCCCCTGAAAGGCACCTCTGCTTGCGTTCTTGCTGCCCCTCCCGGGCCCCCAGCTCTGTTCCAGCCTGAGCTTTGTCCTCAGCGAGGCCAAGGGAAGATGTGATTTATGGGGCAACGTGTTACTTCCAGCCACAACTAGTCACATGTCCAGGCACAGTCCCACTGGAGGGGACTGTTTGGCGTGAGCCTGGTGGTGCCATTGGGGGTGACGAAGCTCCCGGGTCCGCTGGAGAGTTCTAGACCATAGGCGTGCAGTCCAGCGACGTGTACCCGCGCCCCTGGCCCCTGACTTCCCTGCTTCTGCCCCAGCGCTTCTGCAGGAACACAGGCTTGTGGTCCACCTGGACCTCTGCCTAGTCTCACTTCCTTTTCGCGTCAGCCTTCACATTCGCTTCCTCCTCCACTTGGTTCTCATGGTGCGCAGGTTTCTGAGAAGATGGTGCGAAGGCTGAGCTATTCTAGCGGGAACTTTGAAAAGGATAAAACAGACTCCATCACTTGCTTCCTCAAAGCCCGGGGGTGTCCTCTGGGGCTGCAGACCCTCCCGCGTCCGGCTCATCTCCGGTCCGTTCTTCCTCCTCGTCCTGCCCCAGCCTCACGACCTCCACGCGGTTCCTGGCGCGGGCCTCAGAGCCTTTCACTCCTTCACGACTGGGATCGGCCACCTCCTCAGAGACCCCTTCCCTCCCCTTCCCAGTCATTCCCTTCTGCTTTATTCTGTTTCTGGAGCTGGAGTTCGCGGGTTTACACCCGGGTGGCCGGCCCAGGCGCTCCGTCTGGGACAAGCGCGGAAGCCGGCAGCCGCGGGAGCGCTGCCGCGAGGGGGAGGCCCGCACCCGGGAAAGCGCTCTGACCTCCTGCTCAAAAGCAGGCTGACACCCCCATTCATTCACATAACCTGGCAGAATATTTTCGAATAAATCATGAGCGTGACAGTTACATTCTCTAAACCACACTGGAAAAAGGATTATGGTATTTACTGTGAGGACAGGAAGATTGATTTTCACCCAGAAGATCTGCCAGGTTCTTGATTTAGGGAGCTGGTGATCAGCACAGGTTAGCTCTGATTTATTTCCGTTTGCTCTCCCGACAGCCTCCTCCCCAGGGCGTCCAGGGACACTTGGGTGGGACGGCCCCGAGCACCTGCTGTCCAGCAGGTCCCTGTGACATGCGGCACCCAGGCCACAGCCAGAGATCGCTGACCCCTGCCGCCTCTGCTGCCCCGGATCCTGACCCCTGCCGCCTCTGCTGCCCCGGATCCTGACCCCTGCCGCCTCTGCTGCCCCGGATCCTGACCCCCACTGCCTCCAGCTGCCCCAGATCCTGACCCCCGCCGCCCCCCGCTGCGCCCCGGACCCCGACCCCTGCCAGGTGCCCCCGCGCTGCTGCATAAAGTCCAGCTCCTTAGCCTGGAATTGCTGGGCCTCCGCCACCGGCCATCCTGCTCACGGCCCTGGCACCTGTCCCCGTGCATGACTGGCTCTCTCCTCAGGCGAGGGACGAGCAGAGACCAGAGAGTGTCCTTGCCCTTGGGCAGCTCCGGGTCCAGTGCTGGACACTGACCCGTGGTCAGTCGCGTGTGACAGGTGGGCTGAGGTGTGTAGAGGAGGAGGGAACGCCTGCTCCTCTCCCCGCCTGCCGTCTGTGCACCCACCATGTCCCCGGTCACCTTCTGGTCCTCGCACCTCACTCACTGTCCACGTGCTGTTTCTACGTTTCCTCAGAGCCAAGCGCGGGGCCCGGAATGCACGGGGTCTTGGTCACTGTGCACCGACCTGACCGGACTAGCAGTCGCCCTTGGGAGGGAGCATCCAGCCGACCAGGGGCCCCGGGTACTTCCTTAGGGCTCACTGAAGGGTCAGTGGGTGGTGTGGTCAAGACCACTCATCCTACAGGTCAGTGGGGTTTGGAACTGGTCATGGCTGCAGGTGGACCTGGGACCAGCCTTCCTCGCGCCCCTGTGCCTGGCAGCGGGGCCCATGCGGACCTGCTGTTTTATCCCCAAACCGACACTTCCAGAGCCCCTCCCAGCCTCACCAGATTCCGTCCGGTTTGGGTTCGTTTCTGGCTCTTACCCACCCTCATCCAGGGGCCCCTGCGGCCCGGCCTCCAGCCCCCTGTTGTGTTTCTCCCGGCCCATCTCCCACGGTGGATGCTGCCTGGTTCTGCCCACGCCCCGGCCGCGGGACATGGAGGAGAGGGTAGTATACGTGTGTCCCAGCTCCGCCACGCAGAGCCCGGGCACTCCCCGTATGGCTCAGAGTCTCCGTTTTCTTGCGGTGGCTGTGACATCACCCATCCTTGATGACACCATAAAGTCCCGCCTCGCTTAAACACCCAGTCAGCGCCATGTGAAGCCACGTGCCGGATCGGTGCTGTCTCAGGCCCCGCAGGCTGGTGCGCAGTCCTCAGCACCGTGCCCGGCGGTGCCTTGGATGACTCCGGGCCGTGGCCTCCGTGGCCACCGCTGGACTCTGTCAGGGCCCTCGGCTACTGCCCGTGCCCCCTTCCTCCACCGCCCTGAGCCGCACGCCAGGCCGGCCTTTCTGGGACCCGGACAGCCCAGCCGAGAAGAAACTGCAGCTCGAGAGAACACTTTTCTGAAGGTTGTGTGTTCTCGGAGGGGCCGAGTGTCACACAGAGGACCGTACAGTCGCTGTGGCTGGGGCTGCATGAAGATCCCGGGGACCCAGCCCCTCCCGGGGGACAGCGAGTGGGTCAGCGCATCCCAGAGACGGGCCTAGCCTGGGGCCAGCCACGCCCGACGGCGAGAACGAACGCCTGGCCCTCGGAGGGCAGCCTGCTCCGTGGGCGCCTGGAACCCTGCTCCGTGGGCGTCCGGAACCCCCATCCCCGCCACACCCCAGGCCCACCGCTCGGGCAGCGTGGGGACGCTCTCTCCCGGGCGAGAACCGCCCAGAAGAGGCCGCGTGCTTCCCCCAGAACAGCAGGGAAGGCGGCACAGATCGCGTCCCCTCTGTGGCCTCCCCCCTGCCCCTCCCCCCAGGGGTGGCCAGACGGAGCCCCTGCCTCCTCGAGGTTTGCCTTCGGGTGAAGGGGATTTCACGGTTTTCCCCAAGAACAAGCGTGAGTGTTTGTGTAACTAAAAAGCATATCATGGTGACTTTCCTAAAGTAAAGGAAGCGTTTACTCCCTCAAGATGAACGTAAGAGTCTCAGGAGCAGATGTGAGGTGTTGTCCAGAGGCCTTCCCGTCAGCATTGCCAGCGGACGGCCCCCCAGGTCCGGCTTGCACGCATTTCTCGGCAGAGAGCTCCCTCCCTCCGAGCGACTCTGCCGTTGCGTCGCCCTCCTCAGCTCCCGCAGCGGCTCGGCCCCTGCCCTCGCTGCACACACCCGCGCCCGCCGCTCTTCCTGGGGCCCCATCGCTGCCGTGCACACTGGGGGCACGGGCTCTGGACCCGCCGGCCCCTTCCCGACCCTGGCTGGTCCCGGGAACGCGGCCCATGTGCCTGGCTCCCCGACCTGCCCAGCGGGGGGCAGCTCGGGCTCTGAGCTTCTACCCCAATCCTGGCAGATACGCGGCAAATTACGGCGATTTCAGTCCTTGTTAGCGGTTTCTGGCACTTGCATCATGGGCCGGCTCGGCGCCGAGGGCTGAATGACACGGACTCAACACTGCCGACATAGGCGTCAAGACCCACCTGACTCACCCCTGCAGCTGCAGCTCCCCCTTGTCTGGATGGTGACGCGGAGAATCCTGGGAAGACACCACTGGACACCCACCCCTGCCCCCTGGGCCAGCTGCCCCCCGGCACCCTCTCCGCGTGAGGCTGGGTGGCCAGTGCTCATGGGGGGAAGCAGACCACGTGTTCTCTTTCCCGTCAGAGGGCTCAGAGGCCTGCAGGTGTTGAGCTTGGCACCCAGTTCCCCTGGGAGCAGCATGGCGCCTCCCGGGTCTCCCAGAGCTCTGCTGGCCTGGCCGTCCCAGCCCGGCCAGGAGCCTGGGTCCTCTCGCTGCAGCCGGGCCCACGCGGATGGAGGTGGCTGCGTCCACGGGGAGCAGACCCAGAGGAGGGCCCGGGACAGGTGCCTCTTCCGGAAGTAGATCCAGCCACAGGCAGGAGACAACCTAACAAAAATAAATGAGAACGTAGGTAAGAGCTTTTGCAGAGATCCCACCAGAGCAACATAATGCTTTTCTGAAACTTCAAAAAAAGTGGTTTCTGAATTCCAAAATAGATACACGAATTGGAACATTGTCTTTCCTGAGAATTATAGTAATAACGGCTTACAACTGAGGTGTGGAAGTATCGGAAACACAGTCTAAATGCACAGAGGTGGAAATCAGGCAGGCAGGCAGACGGAGGGAGGGAGGGAGGCCCAGGGCCCAAGGGCGAGAGCGCGTGCGTGTTGGGGATAGGAACTCTCGCTTTAACCCAGCACTCACGGAGGGAGGGGGGAGGGAAGGAGTGATTCCTGGCAAAGCCGGATGACGTGAGGACGGGTACACACCAACACCGAACAGCAGGGGCATGACGGACGGGGCAGCTTGTTCCGAGAGGCGGGAGGGCTGGATCCACCAAGGCTGCCGAGGCCCAGGCGCCCACGGAGTCCGGGAACAAAGCCTGCTCCTCTCTGGGAATCTGGCCCAGAGTGAAGCCACCAGGAGAGGCTCACAGTACAGGACAGCAGGAGGAAGAAGCCAGGAGGGGTCTGGACCCAGCGCCACCCACGGGAGGGGGCTGGCGGTGGGGGGCTGCCTCGGAAGGAAGTGCTCCCCGGCCTGCCACCTCCCCGCGGCCCCACGGAGGCCAGGGCCCTCACCAGCCACCCCACTGGATCAGCACCCAGTGCGGGGCCAGTCCTGCTGTCCAAGTGGCCTTTGGGGGGGTACAACCTATTTTAACATTTTTGGCCATTTTCAAATATCACCAATTGATTTGTTTCCCGCAGAAGGATTCCTTCCCGCCGTCTGCATCGTTGACTCAGGACAAAGCCTCCTTTGCTTTGGTGGACACAGAGGCGTCTCCTGCACGTGGAGCTCATGGGCGCTGCGGCCACAGGCCCACAGCATCTCCAAGGTGGTAGAGGCCCAATGTGATTATAATAATCTGGTTCGTATGAGTTGGCATCGAGACAATTAAAAGCAATTCAATTAATTAAAAGTAAGACATGATTAAAGTAAAAAAGACAGGAGTGGGGCTCGGCTTCAGGGATGCGTCGGGCTGGCCTCCGGCTTCCCGCGCACCCGCGGTCCATGGCGATTCATGTCCAGGTCTCCTGCGTCGGTGAGGGTGTGAGGGGTGGTGCCTTTGGGCGGGGAGGTGGGGTGCAGGCTGGAAATGCAACAGCCCGTGTAAGTAACATCCCCTGGCTCTAACTGGTATCAAGTTAGCTTCATGTGGACGCGCAGGCAGAACCCGAAAGGCTTTAAGTATCTGGTATTGGTGGGAAGGTCATGGCTAATCCCTGCACCAACTCCGGTTCGTGTTCATTTCCTGGGGGCCCTCGGTCCACGTGTGGTCAGTGCAGGCCATCAGGGCAAGTCCCCACTGGACACCTGCTGGACACCGGCAGGGGCGGGGCCGGGCCACCCTCCCAGGAGCCCCGCTGGCTTGTCCTTCTCCCGGGGCTTCGGGGAGGAGCCTGTGCCCCGGCTGGACGTGCACATGGAGCCCCAGCCGAAGCAGCCGGAGAGCTTTAAAAATCCATGCATGCGGCTACCCCCCCAAAACCCCAAATCAGACTCTCCGGGAGGGGGCCGAGGGACTCCAGTGTGTGTCCAGGGATGCGGGAGCCCCCACCTGAGGTCCCCCCGGCCGGGCTGCGGGTCCCCGGGGGCTGCCGTGCACCATGAGCGTGTGGGTGACGCAGGCTCTGCTTGGGTCCCTCGTGGGTCTGCTGACCTCCCTGCTCTGCCCGAGTCGGGAGCAGCTCTCACGGTCCGCTCGGGGAAGGACCCCCTCCCCCGCAGGCCTAGCCTACCGGAGCCAGGTCTGTGCCCCTCCCCACCCCTCCCCACCTGTCCCCTGCTCCTACGGTGCTTGCTCCCCCGGGTGTGGCCTCACCCCTCCTGCCGGCCCCAGGGCACGGGTCGGCCGCATGGGTTGGGCAGACTTCCCCGGGGTGGGGACCGTGGCTTCCGGGTTGTCCCGGGACATGTAGTGTCCACCTGTTACGCGGGCGTTGATGCAGGAAACGCCGTCCTCTGGCGAAACCGCCCGGCGTCCACTGTGCTACCGAATGAGGTGGGGTGACGGCAGGTGCGTGGGAGCGGGGTGAAGACCTGCGTGTCCCTGTGCATGCGCCGCGGGCAGTGCGGGCTGCTCACGCATCCCTGCCCTCGCGGTCAGCACGAGCACTGTGTCTGTAGGCAGAACGGAGACCGTGGCGTGTGACGCCCTGTATAAAGGATTCTGGACCACGTCGACGAACAGAGAGAGACGGAAACAGAGGAGGGGCGCTCGGGGGCACGGGGCAGTGGGAGGTCATGGAGGGGCCAGGGGAAGCTCTTGGTTGTAGGGATGTACGCGCATCAGGGCTCATGGAGCATGAGGTTCAGTGTAAGTGTTATAGCTCCGTGACGCTGCAAGGACGTCAGATGTGGCCCCTCGAGAAAGGAGGAGACCCCTGCCCAGCCTGGGCTTCGGCTCTGGCTTCCCCCCAGCTGGGGTGACCATGGGCAAGCTGCTTCAGCGCTCCGTGCCTCGGTTTCTCCGTCTGCAAAGTGGGAGTGAGTCGTGCAAACCACTAGGACCGCGATCAAAGTGAAGATCCACAGGAGCCCTGGTTCGTGTCGGCGCGTCAGAAATAGCGCCTGTTGTCAGCACCGGTGGGTGTGCGGGCCCTGGGCCCATCTGCAAACTTCTGAGCTGCCCCAGAGCTTCCACTGGGCCAGTTAGAGGTCGGGTTCCTGGAGGCTGGGAGCCAGTCCGTCAGGTGGCTGGTCAGGGAGCAGATGTGGGGCTCATGGTGCCGCCGACCCTGCTTCGGGCCTGTGGTTTCCTCTCTGGCCCTGTTGGTGTGCCCGGGAAGGAGGCATGAACCCGTGGGTCTGCGTGTGTCCGGGTGGAGACGGGGACCGTGCCGGGCGTGTGGGGGCAGGTCAGGCGTGAGGCCCCCTCCTCACCCTCCACTCCGCCCAGTCCGCCACTGCCTCCACCAGACCACGTGGGGACTGGCTTGTGTTGAGCAGGTGCTGACCCGGTGTGTTTATGGACACGTTCAGTGTTTCATCATCTCCAGTAACAGTGGCGTTTTGGAAATCACATTGTCCCGGCTCCTTCATGGCTTCAGCAAATCTGATTTATTTTGCTGTTGAAAACGTCCAAAGGATTCAGCTGAAGGATGCCCGAGATCTCTGGGGTGGCGGGCCCCTGAGGCTGGCTCTTGGAGGTGATGAGGGAAGCTGAAGCTCCCAGTCTCTGAGCCCATTTCCTAAAGCTGGAGGGAGTCGCACATCCCCTGGAGGAGAGGGGCTTCAGACCTGTTTGGTGGGCTCCCATGGGACGAGGGGACCGGCCACGTGGGGGGGGTCACGTGGCCACACCTGCGTGGCCCTGGGCCCTGTCTCTGCTTCCTTGTGCAGGGGTGGGGGCTCGGAGGGTGTCAGAGATGAGAGCGACCCAGCCGCCCCCCAGCTCCAGCCATGGTGCCCAGTGGCACGGGGAGGGAGCATTCCCGGGGTGCTCCGTGGGATCTGGCCGCTCGGCTGCAGGCCCGCTCTGCATTCCTGGTCCCGTCACTTCTCTGGGCGTCTGGGCTGCAAAGCGGGGATACAGCTCCTCACAGGTCGGCCCCCACTCCAGGCTCTCGGTTCGATGTGTTGGGCCAGAATTCGAGTCCAGACCTAACCAGGGGTCGGCATGTTTGTGACGAGGTCGTGGGAGTAAAGGCCACACGTCTCAGGGGCCCGAGCGCCAGTTTCCCAGGATTTCAGAGGCGGGGACATCTGCAGTCACGCCGGGGCTACAAACGCGGATGGGCCAGTTCCCGAATATTCTGGGAATCCACCACCATGGGGCCAGCCCCGTGGGACAGGACACGGAGGGCTTCCTGGAGGGCGAGATCTGCGTTGTGCAAGTGAAGATCGGGCGCACATGGGGCTCGCGGGGGAGGCGGGAGGGGAGGGTGGGACCTGGGGTGGCAGGCAGGGGCCACGGAAGCCACGGACGGTGAGGCCAGGCAGTGGGTCGGGGGAAGATGCAGGCTCCGTCCCGGAAGGACGTCGGTAAGTGCTTTTAGTAGAGTGGGTCGGGGCTCAGCGTGCGGTCACCCCTCGGCGAACATGTCTACAGCAGACAGAGGCTCGGCAAAGTCCGCGAAGGGCAAAGGCATGTGATGTGCCCCGGGGAAACGGGCCCAAGCCTCCCAGGCCGTGTCCCCGTGGCGTCCCTCAGACAGCGGTGGGGTGTGGTCCATCCGGGAAGCTCGGGTGCCGTGAGCCCCTCACATCAGTTAGGGTGAAGTCCAAGATCCCAGACACCTGCCAACTCACATGATGTCTAGGAACACTTTCTTCTGTGATGATGAGAGAACTGGCAGCAGGAGGATCCGACCGTGGGTCCTCCTGCCCTGAAAGTCCTTCAGCTCCTGCGTCTGGCCGTTCAGACAGCAAGGTGGGAGGCCGGGACCGAGGCGTGCTTTCCCCTGCCGTCAGTGCTACCCGGCAGCAAACTCCCTGGGGACACTGAGGCACAGAGACCGGAGTGGGGGTGGCGGCTGGCTCACGTTGGCTGGGCCTGTCCACAAAGTCACCTGACCAGCTCGCGGGCCTGACCACACTCTCACTCACCTGACCAGCAGGCGGACACCGAGCCAGTGCTGGGGCAGCCGCGCACGGATGGGCGGATGTGCCACCTGGCTGAGCACACAGGTGCGCGGGCGAGGGACGGGCCATGTAACAGCCACGTGGGTCTGGCAGCAGACACGAACTCTAGCTGACTTAGGGCATCCGTGGGAAGGACACGGGGTACCTCGTGGAATCGAAGGGTGACCTGCAGCTCCGGGCTTTGGAAGAGCTCAGTCAGGCGAGGAACTCCCAGCTCCTGCAGGCTCCGGCATCAGGACATGGCCACTCCAGCCGTTTTCTGTCCTGGGTCCCCCGGCGACAATTTACCGTCCTGGAAGGGGATCACCCCGGGCTCTGTCAGGGCCTCCCGGGGGACGCCATGCCAAGGCGGCAGCCCCCGGAGGAACAGGCAGCCCAGGCTTGGAGGACGGGGTTCCAAGTGCTGCTCATCTTCTTTCTCCCTGGTTCCCTGGTCTAGAGATTCGGGAACTACTCCCTCTGGCTCTGTGTCCTCACGGCCTCCACGGCTGAGCGCCACACTAACCGTCCTGGGGAAATCAGGCAATTTACCGAACAGGGAAGGAGGTGGTGGCTCTGTGACATCTCAGTTCTGGGAGGAAGCCAATTTTCAGTTGTGTTCCTGAAAGTCTGTGAGAGCAGAAGGTGCCTCGGTGGGGTTGGGTGTGACCATGAATGCGAATGTGCACGACTGTGAGTGCACAAGTGTGACTGCACGAGTGTGAATGCGCATGAGTGTGTGCACAAGTGTGAACGCGCATGAGTGCGAGAGTGTGTGCACGAGTGCGAGAGTGCATGAGTGTGGGTGTGAGCATGTGCATGAGTGAGTGTGAGTGTGTGCACGGGTGTGTGAGTGTGCACGAATGCAAGAGTGCACGAGTGTGAGTGCGCACGAGCGAGTGTGAGCATTGCACAAGTGTGTGGCTGCGTGAGTGCGAGTGTGAGCGTGTGCACGAGTGTGAGCGTGTGCACGAGTGCAAGCATGTCTGCGCTAGTGTGAGTGTGTGCACAGGTGGGCCCTGCTTGGGAAGCTCCCAGTGACCACATCTCCCGCCGCACGGGCAGCTCGGGGTCCAGCCTCACCTCTTGGATGCCGGGAATGGCCGGGTGAGGCCTCCTCCCCTGGGCTGCAGGGCGTCCTGCGCACAAGGAGCCCTTCACGGGCAGACCTGGCAGGTGTGGGCTCCTGAGGGGGCGTCCCCACCATCTCTCTGCCTCCACCTGGCACCCCAAGGGCCCATTTTGTGAATTCGACTCAATTCAAGCGCATCCACCAGCTCTGGCGCTCTGACTGCAATCAGACTAGGGTCACATCCTGCAACCCGCGTGCGTGCCCGCCGAGAGCTTGACCAGGTCAGGTGCATTCACTTGTTGCGACAGGGGAGGGCCTGCTTCCGAGTACCCTGAGGCGTCCCGTTGGGAGGGCCCAGGCTTGTCTTTGGGGGTTTGGGACAGAGTTCTGGAAGTGGAGCTGTGCCCTCAGGAGGCCGCGGTGAATCTGTGGCCCGGTGTCCTGACCCTTAGCCCTGAAATAGATGAAGTAAAACCCGAAAACATTACAGGGAAGTTGACAAGTCAGCAGACATAGCAAGTGGACATCTTTCCCACGAGCGGCTTATAGATCCTGTGCAGTCATGTGCATGTGTCAAGGCACACTTGAAGAGAAAGCATGTGGGACACGGGCCCGCCTTGCACCCCAGGTGGGCCTCCACGCTCCCAGCACGAGGGAAGTGGCGACCAGCAGCTGTGTGCGGGTTGGGTGTGTGTTTGGAAAATCGGGGCCCCACGTACCCGCGCTTGTCTGACGTACTCGGTTCTAACCTCAGACGCGCTCGGTAGGGGCTTGGAACATCTGCACAAGCCAGACCCGCGGCCCAAGCAGGCAACTCAGGAGCCTGGAAAACCTCAGAGAAACAAGAAGGAAGGAAGGCGATGATAGCGACCGACCAGCCACCTGCAGACGCGGACGGTGCGTAGTCAGAAAGCCGAGGCCCCGAGCGAGCCTCGCTCGGTAAGACGACCCGAGGAGCGGACCCACAAGAGAGGAGGCACGGCGGAACCGTGTTCAGGGCAAAGTGGGACCCGGGGAGCGAGTGCGCCTCTGCCTCCCTTTCCCGCACGCGGGCTGAGGACTTGTCCTCCTGTGAACAGGGGTGTTACCCGCTTTGGGTACCCTGGCCCTGACTCCAGCCCAGGGGTGTCTGTGCTGATGTGACTCACAGATGCCAACCTGGGGGGAGGCTCTGGGGCTGGGGGCTGCCGAATGAAGGGGTGCCGCCTGGTGAGGGGGACGCGGAGGAGGAAAGACCCCCCCAGGGAAGGAAACATGTCCGGGGTCTTCTCACCCCCTCGCTGTCCCCCTTCCCCATACTCCGATCCCTTCAACTTCCCCAGCTGTGCGGTGTTGGAGCTGTGTGCATGCGTGTGCACAGAGGCGTGTTTGCGTGTTGGAAGCAGAAGAGTAGCTTCACGCCATCCACGCCATGGCCATGGGTGCAGCATGCAAGTGTTCTCTAGATGAGAGTGTGATGGAGACGTGCTGCCCCACTCGGCCGGTCAGAAGCGCTGTCTCGCGCCCGGGCGTCAGGAGCCCATCTGGCATTCTGCACCCACGTCGGCTGTCACCTGGAGGGCCTCGCGGCTCCAGAAAGCTCCAGCGGATGCCGCTGCCGAGTGTCATTTCCCGCCGCCCCCCTTCCGAGTACTCGGCCCTCTGAGGATGCGGAGAACTCCAGTCCTCAAGAGTCTTAATAAATATGCTGCACTGAGTTACTATCCGGTCGATGAGACCAGCCTGCTCCCTTCTGTGAAAGTAACATTTTTCTTAGAGCTAATTTCTAGAAAAACATAGGGACTGGTGGATGAGTCAGGGCTGCTGAGCCCACTGACCCAGGCTTCCAGGCCGCACTGGCCTCCACATCCCACCGGAGCCTCTTCCATGCCTGGGGCCCCTTTTTCTCCATCGTGTTGGGTTGGGAAGGGCTGATGTGAGTGGGCAGGCATGTGCGGGGGACACGGATGATCGCGGGGGGCGGCAGGTGAGCCCGAAGCCCGGGGGCATGCTGCGAGCTGGAAGCAGGGGCAGCCTGGGCAGCAGGTCACCACAGGAGATGAGCCACGTCCTTCATGCTGGGGCCGGGAAGGTGTCACTGAAAGGGGAGATGGGGACCGGAATCTTAAAGGATGAGAACCAGCTTCCAGACGGGGGTGGGGGAATATCCCAGGCAGGAGAGAGGCATGCTCTGAGGCAGAGGTGCAAGCAGCCTGGCGTGAGCTGGTGGCATCACGGGGCCGCAGGCTGGGAGGGGGAAAGCCTGTGGCCACAGAGTCTGCCCAGCGGGCTGCTCGCCGTCCGGACCACCGGGCTGCAGAGACCCCGGGACCACCCCCCACTCTGCCAGGACCAGCATCCCTGTCTCCCCCACGCCCACCGTCCCATCCCGCGTTCCCACCAAGGCCCATAGAACGGAGAGGAGGAGCCCCAGCCCTCTGGACCCATGCGTTGTGGGTTTGCCCTGGCCTCCGCCCGAGGAAGAAGTATCTCGTGTGGTCGAAACAGACGATGTGTGTGCCCTGTCTCCCGGATGTACTCGGGCTGGGAGAAGAGTGTGTGCCCATTCCTTGCACATGATGCTGCATAAAGCTGTCGCACGCCCCAGGGGTGTCTGGGGTCAGCACCTGAGCGGCAGGCCAGGCAGCTCTGTGGGCCCGCGTGGGTGCGTGCTCACCGCTGTAGCGGAGGAACAAGGGCAAGGGCACGCGAGGCCCAGGCTCAGTGGGGCGAGTAGACCCCCACTGAGGGAGAGCCTGCAAAGGGCACGGGTCCGGGGCTAAGAAGCCGGGAGCAGGGTGACGGCTGGTGTGCCCTCCAGCATCTTGAGCTCGGGCTGCGTGGAACACCCGCCACACCCCCTCTGTCTCGGAGCCTCTGACCACGCGTGGTTCACCTTCCTCTCTGCTGCGCGGGCACACATCTCGCCAACCCCAGACCCAGGATCTACGGTCAGGGATGAACCGTGCCCCCAAGAGGAAGGGGAGACATCCCCTTCTGCGTGCGGAGGCGAGTCCGAGGCAGCAGCTGGGCTGGCGGAGGTCACACAGCGGGGCCATGTGGGCGGGCGGGTGGACAGACGGACGGACCGGTGCCTGTGGCCGCTCCAGCAGAAGGCGGGCTGGCTCTGCTCATCTCTGTGGGATCCCAGGGCTGCCTAACGCAGGGCCTCTTGCGGGGTCTGGGCTGCTTGGCTCTGTGGGATCCCAGGGCTGCCTGCCTCACCCCTGAAGCTTAATTAAAATGAAGATGAAGTGCTCTCGATGACGGTCACGCCCTGCGGCAGTCACTGTGCCCAGGACCCCGGCAGGGCCTCTGATGTTGGAAGTCTCTCCAGCTTCTGCTCGGGCAGCAGGTTCCTCCAGGAGCCTCATTAGAATTCCTTTGGTAATTAGAACAACAGATGTTATAATTAAAAGGCTCCTCATTAAGTCACAAACAACTGAAGCTTGAGGTGTGTCCTGCCTGAACAGTGTCATCCAGTCACCTCTGGAGGGAACGAGAAGCACGCGGGAGTAGGGGTCGCAGGCAGGCTGCCAGGTGCCAGCAGATGCGCGTGGAGGAAGGCGCCCTGGGGTCCCCGGGCGTCCGTGGGGGGTGCAGAGGGAGAGCGAGCCACCCCTGGAGGGTTCCGTGGGGCTAGGATGGAGGACGAGGAGCTAGGAGTGCCTTGTCTCCCTCAGTCTTTTGTTCTCAGGGGCCAGGTGCATAGGGTGCTCCTAAGACAACCGAGTCTAGGAGAGCCTGGAGGGGGAGCACCTGAAAAGGGCTCAGGACGCTTGGCTCTCCGCCTGGCGCGCCGCTCACTCCCCCCCGTCCCTGAGCGAGCCCTGTCTGAGCCGCAGCACCCTCGCTGGGAAAGGGGC
>NW_028274816.1:79482425-79549925 GCF_037043125.1 Eumetopias jubatus | reverse complement strand
CACTCTCAGAGAGTGACAGCACAGCATTTGAACCCTGAGAGGAGGGTCTCAAGACTGTGCCCTTCCCACTGTGCCCCACAGCTCTTGCAGGACCAGAGCTAAGGTCCTCTCACCAGCCTGTTTAGGTGAATTCTGGCCTTCCCTACGTGTCCCCACAACGCAGCTGCCCAGCATCCCCCCATACCAGGCCCTGTGATGAGCACTGGGAGCACAGAGATGACCATGACCATGGTCTCTGCCCTGGAAAGATCTGTGGTCTGGAGTCAGAACTGGCCACACCGTGGGGAGTTCTGGGGTTGGGGGATGTCCAAGGGCCAGGGAAACCCTAAGGCATTAGACCAATTCCACCTGGCACCTCCATGAGACTTTGGTATTTGAACTGGGTTTTGAAGTCAAGGCAGGAGACAGGCAGATAAGGGAAATGGAGAAAGTTCACTCCAGGCAAAAGGAATGGCATTTGCACAATCAGGGAGGCATGAAGCAAACTTTGAAGGTGGGCTGCTTGCTGGTGGCAGGGACAGGAGATGAGGCAGGAAGGGGAAGTTGGGGCCAAGCTATAAAGGGCTTTGAATGTCAGGCCAGGAAGCAAGGAGCCATCCGAGGTTTGGAGCTGGGGAACGCGATGCTCAGATGTGTGGTAGGGAAGCTCCACTGGCATTAGGGGGTAAGGACGGCCAGAGGTGGGGACACCTGGTGGGGACATCTGGGTGATTCCAGTTGTGCTTATGAACCACAGAGTTGTGGCAGCTTGGGATGAGATGACCCTTGGAGACCATCTCTGACTTCCCGGTTGCATGGATGATGAACTCGAGGCCCAGAGAGGGGCAGTAACTGGTTCAGGGTCACACAGCAAGACGGTAGCTGACAAGTACTTGGTGGCAGCTGGGAGGAGACGTCTTTTGTGACTCCTGGGTGGTGAGCGGAATCCAAGTCATGGCTTCATGAATTGTGGAATCCCAGCACGTCCGAGAGGTTTTTGTAAAATGATGCTCATAATAAATTTTTCCCCCTTGAGGACCATGAACTACAAAAGGAGTGGGCAAGTGCTTGGCAAGGGCTCTGATTAAAGCCAGATACAGACATTTTCGACAATACAGGCTGCCGGCACCACCGAGAAAAGAATGGCGTGGAGCCCGGCTGGGAGACGGGGGGCCCGGGGCGACCGAGGCCGAGGCCGAGGCTGAGCCGGAGGCTGCAGGGGCACACCCCCGACCCCCCGTCAGCGGGGCACAGTCTGCTCCCGGCCTGTGTCTGCACCCTCACACTCCTCCCGCCAGACGGGACAGGACTGGTCATCCGCACTGTCCTCGAGGAGGCGTGTCTGCGTGAATTGGCATGAAGGTGCTGCACTGAGTTACTTTGCCGCGGCGTGACTCTGGTTCTCTTATTTCAGAGGGGCTTCCACTGTGCCATTTAAAAGCAACTAAGTGAAGCAACCGAAACTTATAAAAATCTAGAGTTGTAGAAAAGAAATTACAGCCTGAACCCCAAACGCCCTCCTCCTGAACCTTCCTCCAGTCTGCAGACCTAGACCTGGCCTGTGTGTCACCTCCTCCACAAAGCCTTCCTGGATTGCACCAGTCGGCTGTGCTGCCCCCAGACCAAGCCCCCACAGCCTCTTTGGGTTCCTTCAGTCCCTTCCTCGGCTGGCTACGCCCCTGGGCAGACCCTGCCCACACCCCCCCCCGAGAGCAGAGCAGAGAACCAGACACAGCCTCCGGAAGGCTCAGATCTCCCCTGGAGCGGCAGCTGGGACTCGGGTGAGGGGGCTCTGGCTGGCGCCTCGCGCAAGAGAGACCCTGGCCCCACCCAGCTTCCATCCTGCAGGTGCACGGCCTCCCCTCCTGCGTGACGCCCTGTGGGGTCGCGGAGTCCGAGCGCGGGATGTCGACCGTGACGACGCAGAGGAGAAGGGACTCGCTGGGCCGCCAGTGACAGGGACGCGCCCCCTCTGCCTTCTTCCAAGCCTCCGAACCCAAACACACCAGTTCTGCCCCCAGACACACGGGAGGAAGGCTTCCGCGTGCTGTCCACCCCGGGGGCCCTGACTTCCAGCAGAAGTGCCCTTTCTTAGCTTCAAAACAGGATGCCGCCTCCCCGTGTCCCCGTGCTGGCTGAGGAAGCGCCTTCCTTCCGGAGCGTTCTTTCCCTGACCGCCCGTCCTGGGGCTCCTCCCAAGAATGCCCACCAGCTGCGTCTGGGAGCAACACGTGTCTGCTCCCGAGAGGACATTGGAAGGACACTTGTCCCCTTGCAGGACGTCACCCTGCTGACCCCGTCCTCCCGGCACGCAGGCCAGCCCCAGGGGCTCACCCGGCACTCACACCCACACGCACCCCGGCGGCGCTGTCCTGCGCGAACACGCCAGGCGGGGTGACCCCGGCCGGTGGTCTGGCAGTGGTCACGAGGCCCTGGTCACTAAGGAAATGACCCTGTTGGTGTGCGTCAGAGGAGTAACAGGAAGGCGCCTCGTAAGAAGGAAGGAAGGGCTGGAAGGACCAAAGATCCAGCGCGGTGGGGCTGAGCGCCGCGGACGTCCTAGGGGAGCTGCCGGGGAGCGGACGCAGAGCCCAGGCCGCCTCACCAGCTCCAGCTCACCGGCCGTGGGGCCCAGAGAAGGTGCCCGCCCGGGGCGTGGCTGCAGCGCGTCCTTCCCGTGAAGCACCGCTCCACACCTGGCTGAGCTGGCGGTTCCATTTCCTGCGTGGCCCATGCAGTCTGGGGGGGCGGAGCGGGGGTGCCGGTCAGAGCCCCATCAGGATCCGAATTCACAGCAGCAGAGTGATGGACCCGAGAGCCCGGGGAGAGGGGCGCTGCCCCCACTGCCGTCCCAGGGAGTCGTGACGTTGTTCAGGGGTCACGTGCAGGCCGTGTGTGCCTGTGTCCATGGTGGGGAGGCGGCCTGCTCCGAAGCCACGGCCAGCTCGCAGTGAGTGGCCAGCGTCCGGTCCACGGTCAGCACGCCCTGAGGCCGGGTCGGGGTCAGCGTCCCTGTCTCACGTTAGGAGGGTCGGCGAGCCCGGCAGGGAGGCCCGGGGCTCCAGCCCTTGTGGTCTCACCACCTGTGTGCCCATGCCCGGGGAAAGGAGCATTGTGCGGGGCTGTCCGTGCCCTGCCCACCTCCTCGCCTGCCGCCAGGTTGGCCTCCTTGCTCCTTGCGAGCCTGGGCAGGGGTCTGGCCCCCGTTCTGGGGCAGCTGTGGTCTGCTGGGGGGGATGGTGACCTGTGGAAACAAGGACGGTCCCATGGGCCATGGCCCTGATTGGGAGCATGTTGTGCTGGGCCGAGAGGCCGCTCCAGAGGCCTGGGGGCCCTGGGGGACTTCCTGGAGGAGGTGGTGTGAGCACGGACTGGCGAGACTCTGGCCGGCTCTGAGGCCAGCACCCAGTCCCACCAAGAGATGCTTAGAAACTTGGCACAACTACCCAGAGCCATTTCTGGATGTTACTTTACTTCAGACACAATATTTTGATAGTTTCTGCATAACATGAATCAGAAACATATGCATTAATTTCCCCTTAAAATTATACACTTGTGGTACTTGCCAGAGCGCAGCCTGGGATCTGATGAACGTGAGGCAGCCGGAGACTTGCGTGGGATCCCGGACCGTGGAACGGGGCCCCCTGCCCCGGCCGCTCGGCTCCCGCCACAGTCAGGCCGCGGAGCTCAGCCGGTCCTGCGATGGAGGACCTGGCACAGGCAGGCCGCATCCTGGCCACGGAGCTGGCATCATGGAAAAGCCCGTGACCCTCGGCATCTCTGAACAAGCTTGTTCAGCTCCAAGCTCGTCACCCCCGCGGGCGCCTGTCCGCACTGAGACGCACTGCCCATCTGTTGATCGGTGTGCATGGAGAGGCTTGTCATGATAGGGGTTTGATCGTCCCAACCCCGGGCCCTTTGGCAGCGGGCGGGGGCCCCAGCTCTTGGCCAGTGCGGGAACTTGCGTCCCTGCCGCCGGTGCCCAGAGCATCTGCTCGGGAGGCAGATGTGGGGTGCAGCCCCGTCACGGGGGCGGGGGGCTGCCGAACCAGCCGCCTCCCAAAGGGGATGTCTGGAAACAAGTGTGTGTGTCGGAGTGTTTATGGGGCGTGGCGTCCAGCAGCTGGGCCAGCAGAGGCTGCAGGCCCTGGTCACCGGAAGCTTCCAGGGTGGCGCCCTCACACGTGTGGCAGGCTGGAGCCCGCTGTGGGCAGGAGGCATCCTTGCTGTCCACGTGGGTGTTGCCCTGGGGCTGCCCGAGGGTCCTCGGAGCGTGGCGGCTGGCTCCCCCCGGAGAGAGATGGAAGACGGGACGGGGGAGCCGTATCTTTTATGACCCAGGCCCACGAGTCACCCACCACTGCTTCCGCGCGGCGATCGGGCATACGTGCACAAGGGCCGTGGGGGTGCGGAAGCAGGTGGCAGGGATCAGCGCAAAACATCTTGGAGGCGGGGGCTCACGGAGGCCCTGTACCCTTGTCAGACCCCCGGCAGAGGTTCCTCTGCACATGGCGTGTTCCACTGGGATTTGCTCCCACCGTGGGGCTGACCTGTGACTTATAGTGTGGTATGTTACGGCCGTCAGGCTGACTGGTCCCCAAGGCAGTGCCCGCGTGCCTGGTGTCCGATGTTGGCGGGGCTTGGCTACCGGGGAGAACGAAGGAAGTCAGGGAGGGCAGGGGCCCGACAGGGCAGAGCCATGGGCTGAGAGGAGGACTGGACCAGGGGCCTGGTGTGGGTCCGAAGAGGAAGGGCACCCTCCGTTGGCAGCAGTCAACAGGGCGGCCCCGCGGGTGGTTCTGGAGTCAGATGGTGGGTCCCCGCCTTGCGACCTCACTTCTGAGCTCTGTTTCCTCGTGTGCGAAGATTTGGGAGGTAGGCGCCTGGCAGAGTGCGGTGACGGGTCGGTGCCGGCTGCCACTACCGGGGTGTCCCCACGACGAGGCGAGCCCGCCACCTAGAGCTGCTCTGGGTGAGACCGCGTAGTCCAGAGACCATCTCGTTAAGCCTCCCACGCACCCGCAGGGTCTGGTGTCCATTCCCGCCGCAGCACCCAGGGCCGCGTCACGGCTGACGGCACCCCCCAGGTCACGACCCGATTAGCGTCTTTCAGAGTGGGTGTGGACACGGGGGAGGCAGGGCGCCATCTCGGCTGGCTGCTTCCATTTCCTGCTGAATTAGGAAGCAGGGTCCTCAGCCTGGAGACGGTGTCCCTGTGTCTGGGGCCCTTTCTCAGCGGCCGCTGGGGGTGCAGCCTGGCCGACAGCTCTTGGGGAACTGGGGTTGTCGTGTGCTCAGAACCATGCCGGCGCGCAGTAGGTGCCATCTGAGGGTTGGCTATGGCTACTTCTCTGAACCTCGACACCTGCGGCCAGGACATGGGGACGCTGTGGGGCGCAGGGCAGCTGTGCTGAGGAGCCACTGGCCAGTCGCAGGGACCCACCAAAGTACTCTCAGGCTGAGAAGCCACCCATACCGGCCAAGGCTTGTGGACGGGGAAACCGAGGCCCAGCAGAGGAAGGGACGCGTCCCCACGTGCCACAGAAAGTCTGGCAGAACTGGGACACGGACCCAGGTCTCCTGACTCCCCTCTGGTCTGGGGCTCTTTCTGCCACTCTGCTCTGCCCTTTCTCCTGCACATATATCCAGGGCTGTCTTTGCAGAGCTCCTGTGACACTCAACTTCTTTCATTGATATCTCAGTGGGGGGCATTTCAGTCTGGGCCACAGTAGCCTCCATAGGAGTTGGGGGTCACTGATTCCATCCACAGATGCAAGCACAGCCTAAGAGCTGGGCTCTGTGCTCAGTGTGGGGTGTTCTGAGTGGAATGGGGCACAGCTGGCCCCGACCAGAGAGGAGTGCATGACGCAGGCATGCAAAGGGTGAAGTAAGTACCCAGAAGTGGGGGCAGGGACAGAGCACACGTGAAGTGTGGCCGGAGCCCTGAGTAGGGGTGAACATGCTGTCTGCACAGAATGGGGGAAGGCTTGCCCAGGGGGCGACACCTGAGTCTTCAAGAGGAATGGACCACACTTGTGAGATCTGTGGCTTGGGCAGGTCCATGGTGCCTCAGTTTCCCTGGCTGTAAAACGGAATAATAATAGCATCGTCCTCACGGTGCTGTTATGAGGATTAAAATACATGTTTGCAGTACTGAGCACAGGGCCGGCCCATCGTAACCCCCAACAAATTATGATTGTTGATGTTACTGGTGTAACCACAGAGGCCCTTGAGCACCAACACCGTGGATGGCTTCACAGGTGGAGGGGAGCGGTAGGAAGCTCCAGGACGGGGGTGGAAGGCATGCTTGAAGGGAGAGGAGACCAGGGCCTGAAGGACAAAGCCCGGACCGATGGAGACAGAAGTCGTATCTGGAGGCACTCCTCATCACAGCTGGCCAGAGGGGAAACCGGTCTTTTGCCGGATGGTGAGCTCCCCGTCACCAGAGGTGTGCAAGTTGATGGTGAGCAGTCACTTGGAAGAGATGTGGAATGTGAGTGTGTGTTTTGGGGGGGTTGGGGGGTGGACACACATCTTCTTCCCTGAATCGGGGCCACACGAGCCCTTCTGTTCCTGAGGGTCTGTTGTTCTCTAGCGGCCTGGGGCTGGGCACCGAACGGCTAGGTCAGGCTGGGCTTCCAACTTCCCGGGAAGCTCACGCAGCAGCCAGGCTCCCGCCAGCCTCGTGGGGTGGGGGGCGGGGGGACAGGCCGCAGCTCTGGGAGCCAAGGGGCCCGTGTTAATCACAGGCGGACGAGCTGCCGGGCACAGGCGTCAGCACCGGGGCTCGGAGCTGCTAATGAGAGGCTTTGTTACACTCCCTTGCCGGGAGAAGGCAATATTGATCAGGAATCCGTGGCCTGGAACTGACTGAATATTCACCCCAAACCGCAGAGGCTGATCACGGAGAAGGCCACGTCTTCCACTGCTGCTTGGGAAACTGCAGCGAGGTTGGGGCACAGTGACGGAGGGAGGGAGGGGAGGGCAGAGGAAGAGAGGAGGCAGGGACGGGAACGGAGGCTTTTTTTTTTTTCCTCCTGAAAAATCCGATCTGACAAGGCAGATCCAGCCTTCACCTGGAGAGAGTGGTACATCCCTGGGGAGGAGCCACGTTGTCCAGGTTTCCCAGGATGCCACTGCAGGACTGCGGTTTCAGTATGTTGATTTCGGGGGTAAGCTGATATGAATCGCTCCTCTGCTCTGCCTCCCCCCTCCGCCCCACTGCAAGCGTGAGGTCCCATATGACGTGCTCACGAGGGATCCTGCAGCTTCTGAGGGCGAGAGCTGAGGCCACAGGAAATGGGGCTCGGGGTCTCTCCGGCCACGGACGGAACCTGAGTGCCTGGCAGGGCAGCACTCTCCCTCTGTGGCCCGTGGGCACTGCTGACTGCAAGCCCAGGGCTGCTCGCCTTCACACCTCAGGTGCAGACACGCGGGGCACAGACCACCCGTGCACGCTCGTCTTGTGTGCTTCCACAGCGTCTGCCCTGCTGCCCGGGGCCCAGCACTGGGAGAGAAGTAGGAAACACCCGGAGAGCATGCAAGCCACACAGCTTGCGCCCATGCTCGGAGATGGGAGCAAGGCCGACACAAGGCCAGCCGGCAGAGAAGGGGGAGAAGACACTCCGTGGAAGGGCGTGGTGTGGCCTGGAGACATGAAGCATCTTTCTGGACTGACGTGGCTAGGCGTGGAGCTAGGGCTGCACCATGAGGAGCCTCAAAGTTTAGGTCCATGGGGGTTTCCCCGGAGATAGTACAGCAGGGAGTGATGGGCAGAGCGTGGATTTATGGGTTGGGGACAGGGTTGGTTGTCGACTCCAGCTAGGGAGGCCACAGAGGAGGCACTGGTAGCCACCCCCCAGGGGGCTGCTGAGACTCGGAACCAGGAACAGGAGTGCTGAGGCCAGGACACTGATGGAGGAATGCATGAGCGGTTGGGTGGGGGTCAGAGGAGGGGCGTCCAGGGCAATGTTCCAGTCTCGGGTAACCGAGGGGATGGTGGGGGACATGGCTGTGCTGGGTCTGCTGTCCTGGGAGGCTCAGGGCACAGGTGCTCAAGGGCAGAAGCAGGAGCTCAGGACACAGGTGCAGGTGTGCTGGTGCTCAGGGCACAGGTGCAGGTGCTCAGGGGCTCAGACCACAGGTGCTCAGGGCACAAGTGCAGGCGTGCAGGTGCTCAGGGGGCAGGATCTCAGGGCACAGGTATTCAGGGGCCAGATGCAGGTGCTCTGGGCTCAGGTGCTCAGGACACAGGTGCAGGTGCACAGGGGCTCAAGGCACGGGGCAGGTGCTCAGGGGCTCAGGGCACAGATGCTCAGGGCACAGGTGCAGGTGTGCAGGTGCTCAGGGGGCAGGTTCTCAGGGCACAGGTGCAGGTGCACAGGGGCTCAGGGGGCAGGTTCTCAGGGCACAGGTGCAGGTGCACAGGTGTTCAGGGCACAGGTGCTCAGGGCACAGGTGCTCAGGGCACAGGTGCAGGTGCTCCAGGCTCAGGCGCTCAGGGCACAGGTGCAGGTGCACAGGGGCTCAAGGCACGGGGCAGGTGCTCAGGGGCTCAGGGCACAGATGCTCAGGGCACAGGTGCAGGTGTGCAGGTGCTCAGGGGGCAGGTTCTCAGGGCACAGGTGCAGGTGCACAGGTGTTCAGGGCACAGGTGCTCAGGGCACAGGTGCTCAGGGCACAGGGGCAGGTGCACAGGGGTTCAGGGCACAGGTGTCGGTGTGCAGGTGCTCAGGGGGCAGGTTCTCAGGGCACAGGTGCAGGTGCACAGGTGTTCATGGTGCAGATGCTCAGGGCACAGGTGCAGGTGCTCAGGGCACAGATGCAAGTGCACAGGGGCTCAGGGCACAGGTGCAGGTGCTCAGGGGGCAGGTTCTTAGGGAGCAGGTGTTCAGGGGCCAGATGTAGATGCTTCGGGCTCAGGTGCTCAGGGCACAGGGGCAGGTGCACCTGGCGCTGGAGGCGGAGAGTGGGAGGCAGGGAGGGCCTGCCTGGAAGGAACAGGAGCAGAGAGCAAAGAAAAAGACTGACCGAGAAACCCGTGTGCAACCTCTGGGAACGAATTAATGAAAGGCAGCCCAGCACTTTCACAAATTCTTGGTTCTAAGTAGCAGGAGAGGGGAGTCCTGAGTTTTAATAGTAATTTATCTCAGTGTAGGCTTTTAAACCTCAATTTATCATTGTCGTTGACAACACTTGGATTAATCTGCTGCTCAGCGTCTCGTGGTGGCTGTGAACCCCAGAAGGATAAAGGGAACTGATGCACATAAAAGAACTGGATTTCAGTCAAAAGCCTGCACTAATTTCCCAGCACATAACCCGGAAACATTCCCATTCATTACGCTTTCGTTGTCCCCAACCCTCGAGGGGAAGCGTGCCCATAGACTGATTTATTTTCCCAGCCTTGGATTCATCATCAAGGGCGTTTTTGGGGGAGGGGACCAGCTGGCCCTCACCCCTCCCCCTAACGGTCCACAATTCGATTTGTAAGGAAGGGACTGCCTGTTCCAGAATTTGCCGGAAGATGCTTGAGCACCTTCAATGCTGCAGCAGCTGGAAGTTGGCGTCCTGTTTGGCTCCATAGGAAGGCAGTGTCTGGCACTGAGGCTGGTCAGTTCCTGACTCCCATGGGGCATGGGGTCCTGATCCCAGAGCCTAATTCTGGTGCAGCAGATGGACTTCACCCCAGTGCGTGGGAAGAAGACAGCGGACCCAGGGATGAGTGGCCTCCCACCCACCCTTCCTGCACCTACCACAGGTGGCTCCCTGTTTGCAGACCTCCTTACGCTTGCCCACCCTGAGCCTGTGCACCAGCAGTCCCCTTGGCCAGCGCGCCCTGTCCCCTCCTGCTTTGTTTGCCCAGACCGGCTCAGCTCCTGTTCTGGGGTGCCCTGTTCACTGCGGCCAACCACCTGAGGTGCGCTCAGAGCCCCAGCAACGGCCCAGGGGCCAGAGGGTCCTTGGGGGCCCGCTCTGCTCAAGCAGTGCCGTGTGTTTGCAGGGGGAGGGCATGCCACTACCTTTGTCCCCAGCACTCTGGCAGGTGTTTATGCCCAGAGGGGCAGCTCTTTCTAACCTGTGCCCCTGGACGGTCCCCTTATTCCAGCTGATATGAAGGGTAACGCTCACCAGGCACCTTCTGCTCCTTCCCTAAAATATTCAGGCACGCCGGCCACACCCCACACGGGAGGGCACATGGTCTGCATCTCTTGCTGACCTCAAGCTGGGCCTCCGAGCACATCCTTACACACAGAGCGCAGTGATCAATATAGTCCCTAGGGGTTAAGGAGAGCGGGTCAAGGGCACATTTAAACAGAATCTTTTTCTAAGAGTGGGTGGACAGGTTCACGGGTTTGGCTTTCTCCCTTTCTTAGAACTGGGATTTCAGGGTTTGAACTCAGCACTGCGGAGAAAGCCTGGGGCCCTGCCCCCCATCCTACCTGCCTCTGCCCCCGGAGGGCTGCTGATGGCATCTCCACGCTGGGGACACCTCCCCATCCAGTCGGCGGCCAGGGCGTTCCCTGACTTGAGCTTCCAGTGCACCGTGGGTCACCCACCTTCGCCCCTCGGACCGCCTCCCAACTGGCCCTCAGCCCCCCTCTCCCCACCACCTTCCCTTGGGCGGGGCCCCACCATGAAGATCATCCTGTGAACGTGCGCACTCAGGAAGTGTTCCCAGGAAAGCCCCCGGCATGGAGCGGTGAGGTGGTAAGGCCAGCCCCACGGACGGTGGCTCTGGCTGAGTCCAGCAGCACAGCATCGGTCACTGCTCAGCTCAGGCCCACCGGGGTATTTAGACCCCAACGCTTGCAGTTGGAGGTTAGGCCACGGCTCTCAAACCATGTGCCATGGCGCCGTGGGGGCTGTGAAATACTTTTAAGTTTTGAGGACCACACATCGAAAGTTGTCAGACATCATGCTCGGGACAGTTCACAGCTTAATATTCGACTGTCCTACATTCCTTTGGATGATATCATATCTCTTCTGTCTCCCTGCCCGGCAGCAACTCAGGTAAAAAGCAAGTTCTGTGTGAAAATCCACGTGGAAAAGGAAACGAGGGTGGTGGTGTCCGGTCCCAGTCTAAGAACTGAAAATTTGTGCAGTGCCCAACAGGCACACATGTCCAGTTAGTAAGAAATTGTGGTTATTTGTGAACGAAGCAAGAATAGTATTTTTTGTTTTAATTTGCATATATTGTATTTTCAGCGAGCTGCTCAGCTGCTAAGCAGTTAGGATATAAATATTTGTTAAGTTGTTTGGACCTTGTTATTTCATCAAGGGAGCTGTTAGGTATTTCCTTTGGCCTCGGAGTGCTTGCTGTGAGGAAGTCACTGAGCCATCAGGGGCTCCAGTAGCTGTGAACGTTCTGGAAACTCTGGGTTAAGGGCTGCCCTGGGGGCCTGTCGTGCTGCAGGCAGAGGGGCCTCGAGCAGCCCCGGGGCGGCCCTCCAGCGAAGGCCCAGGTCCTCACCTACTGGGAGAAGGCCGGTGGGCACCAGCGTGTGAGCATCGCGGTTTTAACGGGACTGGAGTGGGTACGGCAGACGTGGCTTCAGGCTCCATCAGCACCTCTCAAACTGTCACGCGTGCGGGCACCCCCCGGGGTCTTGCGGGATGCAGATTCTGGCTCAGGGTCCTGGGGTGGGGCCTGAGAAGCTGCCTGCTTAACACGCTGGCAGGGGCCGGGGGTGGTCTATGGCCCCCACGAGGCGCAACTTCCGTGTTCACAGACTCCCCGTCCGCGACGGATGCGGGTTCACAGGGAAGCCCCAGAACTGGACGGCTCTGAGCCGGGTTCGGGTGGCCCAGTCCAGCCCCAGCTTCTTCCAGTGCTGAGCCTGCCCCGGGCCCCACCCCTCATCAAGACAGGGACAGCATCCCGGGACAGGGAGGGATGCGGTGGAGAGAGAGCACCCAGCGGACGGGCTCGTCCACGGCACGATCAGACGTGGAGCGGGGACCCCACGCCCGAGTGCTGGCCCCCCGGGACCTGGACGCACCGTCCTGGGAAGGCCCTGAGCCCACCAAGCAGTAGACACACCCTCCCCTTTACGGACAGGGAACCAGGGCCAGGACTGGGGCTCAGGACCTCAGACCCCACACCCAGACCCTGGCCATCCCCGTGAGTTCACACCCAGCTGAGGGTGCCGTGCACCCCAGACGCTGGCCGTGCCGCCGGGCGCCGTAATTCCAGGTGAAACGCTGCACCTGGGGCCTGAAAATAAAATAGCCAGCTACCTTAGCAGCAAAATGGGTTTATTCAGGGATAGCAGAGGCCTTGCCAAGTGGGGGACGCACAGCTAGTGGGAACTGGAGCGGAGCTCTTGTACAGGGCCGGGCACCTGCTGTCGTCGACTACGAGTCCATTGGACTAAACCGGGAGCCGCAAGTGTACTGGCTTCTCATTGGCTGGGCTGTTGCTAGGCAGACAGAAAGTCTCGCCTCCTCCTGCAGGGGCCGCAGCCCCTCCCCCTGGGTCGGCCGTGAGTGGTGGGCTCCCCACTCCTCTATAGCGAGGTTGCCCTTAGTCACACACTTGAATGTGGGTGGGGTTCGGTACCCTGGCCCAGCAGTTGGGGCATGCTCCCACTTCCCACGCTGGGCGGGCAGCAGGTGCCCCTGCTGAATACGCTGTGGGGTGGGGGCTGGCTCCTCCCCGGCCAGGTCGGGGGCTACAGCGTGCTTGCTTCCTGAAGGGCCCCACAATGCGCCAGGCGCCCAGCTCACTCTCCTCCCGCGGGGCCAGAAAGGACCACTGCTGTCGTTTGTGAGCATGATTTGGGCTGATTTTTCTTTATGCACGTGTGTGCGCGTGCACGTGTGGGTGAGCCGCCTTCTGAGGAGGGCGGGTTTTATTTAGTGAAAGGTCCACCGGGAGCTGGCCCCCAGCTCCTCAGTGGGTTTGGATGCATGCAGGGGGGCCCAGATCTGAATCTGGGCCTTGGGCCGCAAAGGAGGACGGAGTGGATGCGCTGAGTGTTGAAGACATATTTTAAGTTTAAACCGTAGCAGGAACACTGTGAGGTGCGCATCCTTCTGTTATTTCTCCGCCACGACTCGGGAGGAGGGAGGGAGGGGGTCTGGAGTGCAGGTCTGCACAGGAGGCCACCGTGGGGGTTGCGGCCCCCAAGCGGTCTCTGCCACACGGCCGTCCGTCCAGGGGTCTGTCACTGCTTGAGCCTGGGGATGTCCTGGCTGGACTGCATACATAAATAATTCAGTGAAAGTGGATAATTGCCATGGCAACCTTGCCGGCACGTGACGTGCTCCGCGGTCTCCCTGGGCTCTCAGATTGCATGGAGGAAACAGGGCTAGTGCTCCCGTTTGTGGGAGTGGGAGGGGGGTGGGTTGGCGGCCGCCAGATGGGGACTCGCGGAGCCTTGTTTAAGGTGGCGGCAGGGGGACGGGGTTTGTGGGAGGCCCTGAGCCCCATTGTTGGGAGGACCGCCCTTCCTGGCAGGGGAGAGGCAAGTCGATCGGCCCAGGAGCCCCCGAACCTGGGATAAAGACCATGTGAAACCCTCCATCACTCCTCAACTGGCGAAGGCCACCCTGGCGCTAGGCTGCTGAGCCGTTACCGTCTTCCTTCGGGTTGAGGCAGGGAGACTGAGGCCCAGAGCTGCCTCACTGGCTTAGCTGGCAGGTGACAAAGCCTGGACGCGACTCCAGCCAGGTGGCCTCCCTCCCGCGGCCCACCCAGACCCGTGCGTGGAAGCCGGAGTCTAAAAGGGGAACGCTGTCCATCTTCCCATGTAAACCAGTAACTCACGTGTACGGGCCCAGCCTGGGAGGGTTTGGGGACCCCATCTGGGCACGTGTGAGGCTGAGGTGAGGGGTTAGCCTGGGGGGAGTACGGGGCTAAGTCTGCAGCAGGAACGACAGGGACTCGGGGCAAGGGCAAGGTCGCGGTCAAGGCCCCAATGGTCAGGTTGGGCCTGTGCTGGGGGGACGGGAGTCGTCGCTCTGTGGAACTTGCTGACGGTGCCTGGACTGCGCCTCCAGGAGGGAGAGGGTAGGGCACAGTCACGCAGGGACCCCCGGGGGCCCTCCAGAGTCAGGGGAGAGCAGACGCAGGCGCAGGTGGTAGGGGCCGGAAGAGCAGGTGGGCTCAGGGATGGGGTCACGGGCAGCGGGTGGGGGGCAGAGGGGTCGGAAGGCCCGCGCAGGGGCTTCGGGAGATAGGTGCCGGCAGACGCGGGGCAGAGGGAGAGGCCTGACCGGGAGACCTCTGCAGGGCCCAGCCTGTTCTCTAGCCCCACAGGGTCAGAGGGGAAACCCTGAGGGGGAGGTGCCCTGGGCCTTCCACCTCTAGGCCAGGAACACCCGCCTCTCCCCAAAATGCACTCGCCGGCCTTGGCTCCTTCCAGGATCCCGCGGACCTTCCCCGGTCATTCCAACACACACTGCTGCCACGGCGCTTCCTGACGGGGCGCTCACCCCCTCTTCCTGCAGCTGCCCTCGTGTTTGCAAGAACTGAGGAGTGCGGTGCCTGTGGTTTTGCAAGCCCCTCAGGAGCCCCCTCAGAGCAAGCCGCTCTGAAACCCTCCCCTTTCGCGGAGAGCAGGGAGACCCGGAAGTGGGGGTGGCCCCCCCAGTCGGTAGGCGGCAGGTTAACCTCGGGCAGCGGCCAGGAGGTAGGTCTCCGATGCGCACACGGCATCTGGAAGGTCTGTGCCGAGGCCTTGCCTGGGCTCGGGCACGTAGACCCTGCAGGCGTTCTCAGCCCCACCGCTGTCTGGAGGCTGCGTCCTGGGAGCAGCCTCTGGGAACGGGAGGGCCAGCGGCACGCACGCTCCAAGGACGGGGGGCAGGTGAGGCGCCTGCACGCGGGTCAGCCTCAGGTCCCGCCCCTCCGTGACCTCCCGCTACAATGCCTAGGACCCCGGGCTCCTTGTGAGCTGCGACGGGCCGGCCGAGCTCACATCCATGCTGATTGAGAACAAGAAGCAAGACAGGACAAAAGAAGGCTCTTCTCCAAGTTAAAAGTGGTGGGTGTGGGGCGTGGGGGCAGCACTGAGTCACTCCCAAAGCCAGGTTAGATGGCGGGGAAAGGGGGAGCAGGGAGACTTCCTCTCCAGTTGTGCTGGGTGCCGAGCAGGATGGGGGGGACCCACCAGAAGGGGACTGGGGGGAGGGGCAGAGGGCGTGGCGGGCAGGGGTGGCTTCTGGGTTTAATGGCAGCGTCCAGCTTCCATGCCGGGCATGCGCTCCTCACACCTGAGGACAGAGCGCCGGACCCTGCGCGGGGACCCCTCTCCAGCACTACCTCCCGCCCCGCGGGGCCTTGCCCGTCGTCCTCACTCCAGCCACTGCTCCGGGCCGGGAGCTCAGAACGCACTCGGGCACAACCCAGAAGTGGGGCCGCGGGCACGCCCCGCGGGTGAACCTTTGACTGAAACGTGCTTCCCCCCCCGTCCTTCACCCTTTCACCCCGTTTCTTGGCTCTCTGGGTGCACTGCATAATGACCCTGCCACTCCCAGGCCGTGATCCTGGAGAGGCAAAGGGAGTTTTGTGGAGAGGACTGGGTTTAGGGTCTTGGGATGGGAGGTGACCCTGGATGACCCGGGGGGCCCTGAGCACGTCCAGGGGTCCCCTCAAGAGGGAGGCAGAGGGAGATTTGGTTGTAGGAGGAAACATGGCCAGTGAGGCAGGGTGCCGGGCCGGGGGGTGGGGAATGCAGCTCTGGAGGTGGGAAAAGGCCACGAAACAGGTCCCCCCCAGAGTGTCCACAGGGAAGCTGGGTCTGGCCCGTGAGACTGCTTTGGGACCTACAGTCTGGAGGGACACTGCCCTCCAGACTGTAGGAGAGCAGTGGTTGTGGTCGTTTGTCATGGTGGCCCCGGTGCTCAGATCGGGTCCCCCTTTGTGCCCTCACCCCCATGGCACCGCTCCCTCGGGCACCCAGTCTCACGGACACCAACGTGCACCTGCTCCATCCCCCAGCCAGGCAGTCACAGCCGACTCAGGGTCTGCTCTGCAACGGGAGTCAGGCCAAGAGAGAGCGTGAGTTCCTGTGTTCCTGCATGGGGACCAGGATGTGGGAGTCTGGGTGGTTGTGAAGGACGTCATTCTAGGACACATCCGGGGGGCCTGGGAGCCCTGTGCCCACTTCGTGCTGTCATGGACGTCAGCAGTTTTCTGCAACATAAATGTCATCCTCCTGGGTGGATTTCCTTTGTGCAGTACACAACCTGAACAACCGTACAGGGTGGCCCTGATGGGCTGCTTGGCCTTGGACAGATTATCTCACCTCTCTAAGCCTCCATTTCTTCTGTAAAATGGGAGTAGTGAGAACACCCCCCTCAGCGCACTGTCCTGACTCATGTGGGCACTGGACTAAGGCGTAAATAAGCGGCCTTGGCGCCATTGTGGCCACTCCTGTCATGTTCAGAAAGGTGGTCCAGGCACGCCCGGCCCGAGGTCACACAGCCAGCAAAGCGGAGCCGCATGGAATCAGACCTCCTGACGTCGGGCCTCCTCCGAGCTTCCTCCCCTCAGCTTCTAGGCAGAGGATGGGGGAGGGGGAGAGGGGCTGGGCGGCCACGTGCTGGACCGCAGGCAGGAGAGGAAAATGAAGTGACAGCCCCCGTGAGTGCGGTCTCTCTTTTTCCGATTCGGCTGCGTCTGCCAACAGCCAATATCGTCATCACAGGCCCGGGGATGCGCGGCTCTGGGACCTTCGGTCACCGCGATGGAAATCTCTGCGGGGGCAGGGACACTCCTCTAAATTAGGCGCGTGGCTCCCACCCCTGGGTGCGGCATGTGCGAGTTATCTGTCGCCGGCCCGCAGACTCGCAGCGAGGTGATTTGGGGCCTTTGCAGCCGCTAAGAAGAGATGCTTCCTCCCGCGTCCCGTTACGGGTCAGCTCAGCAGGCTGGAACAGCAGGAACAGCCGTGGGGCGGCCGACCCGTGCCCCGCACGCCGCTCATGGCACACCCGCGGCGGCTTCACGGAGCGCCTGCAGGCACCGTGCGGCTGGTGCCACTGTGGACCAGGGCCCCGTCCGTGCCCCGCCCGCGCGGCCTCCCCGCCCCGGCCTGCGTCCCAAGCCGGGTGCAAGCTGGAAGCCCAGGTTCTGAAGGCCCGTCCCCTTGGCTTAGGGGGCTGTTCTCGACCAAGGCAGTGGTGTCCCCCAAACTGGGCGAGAGGAAGCCAAGGTCATTCTCCATGAGGTGGGGCCGGGGATAATGGAGTGCAGGGACCCCACTCAAATCCTACAGAGCCTGGGGCAGCCTCTCAATGGGGAGCATCAGCAGTCTGGCGGCTGGGAAACCCTGGCCGTGCGGTGGGGTGGACACAGAGCGCATGAGCCGGGGACCCCACAGAGGGGCAGTTACAGCAGGTGCCTGCCCAGCGCACGCTCTGTGTCCCAGGTGGGCCCTCCCTGCCTTCGCTGGTCCACTCACCTGCTCCCTTAAGTCCACAGCAGCCCAGGGGACAAAGGGCTGTTTTTACCCGCCCCCCGTTTTACAGATGTGGAAACTGGGGGGCGAGGGGTTAAGCGCTTTGCCCCAAATCCCAGGGCTTCTGGACTGCAGCACTGGGGTTGGAATCCGGGCGTGCCCTGGCCTCTGAGAGCCCTGGAGCCCAGACTCTGGAGCCGCCCAGACCACGCAGAGGCCCCGGCTCCTCTGCTCAGCACCCGCGAGACTCTGACAAGCTGTGCGCTGCCCCGTAACCTCCCCGAGGGATCCCGTATCAGTGTCCCGGGGTGGCTGGGCGGCCTCTCAGGCCAGGCTCTGGGGCAGGGTCCTTCTTGTCCCCTGCCGCTGCTGTGGCCTGGGTGTCCGGGCTGTGGCTGCGTCCGTCCATCTGCATCTCCACATGGCTTCTCCTCTGTTTACCTGTGTCTGGTAAGGACGCTTGTCCCTGGATTTGGGGATAATCCGTCACCTTCTCATGTTGACATCGTTAATTTAATTACATCAGCCAAGACCCATTTTTTTCCAGTAAGGTAACAGCCACGGGTCCCGGGGGCACGAATGCAGACGTGCCCGGGGCAGACTGCAATGCCTGCATCAGTGAGTGGGGTTTGACGGCCGGCTGTGCTCGCCATGCCATCACCATCGCCATGGGGCGTGGCCCAGGGAAGGCAGACGGGGGAGGTTTGGGACCGTCATGGATGGAGGGAGCCTGGTTTGGGGGTGTCTACTCCCCAGGGAGCAGCAGGCTTGGGCAGACCCCAGACCCTCAACTCTCTGACAGGCCGTGGGCGTGAACGCGGAGCAGAAGGAACGGGGAGGCCAGAGAGACCCTGGCTGCCGCTTCAGCCCCTCTATGCCGCCCCGACGGAAATGGGAAAGAGAAGTTTGCCTGACAAGGGGCAGAGCTGGGCTTCGAATCCAGGGAAGCCGGGACCCAACACCTGCGCCTGCTCCCCGCACAGAGCCGCCTCCAGCTCACGGAGGGCTCCGGGTGCGACAGTGAGTGGGCAAGGCCGGTCACCTGTGCCGATGCGCAGTTCCGCTGAAGCTGGGTTCTCAGCCCTCAGACAGGCTGCGCACCCTCCAGACCAGCAGAAGCATAAATGAGCTCGGCTCGCTTTGACTCTTTGGCCTCGGCCCCCAAAGACCCGTCAGCTTGGGGGAAACTGAGGCAGCATGGCCCTTTGTCCTGTAGTCACAAGGCAGGCTTCCCCGGAGCATGTTCAGGCTGGCTGGGCGGGCAGTGGTCCCCCCTCCCTGGTAGAGCGCCGTGGCCCCAGGGAGGCCAGGATGAGGCGGACTTGGAGGCTGCAGACGGGGGGAGGGCCCAGGCAGGGCGAGCCTCACCCCGATTGAGTTACCTCCCCCCAGGGGGTGTTTCCCGGCCCATTATCACGTGCGTGCTTGGCTGGATCTCCATTTGTCACGGCAAACATCGGGCATATGGTAATGGCCCCCTAAACCATGGCCGGTTGGGCCTTAATGTCTATTTAATGAACCTGCTATGAAGGCTCCCATGACCAGCTCGTAATGGCAGACGAGCCATTCTCCTCTCCCCTCAAGGGAAGGAGAGCTCTCCGATGGCGGGCTGCCTCTGGGGTGGGAGGGGCCTGTGGGGAGGGGCTCGTGGGAGCTGCCCAGGGCACCCCCTTGTTCGGCTGGGCCCCCGAGGGTGGGGGACACAGAAGTGGCTCGGGGGGAGGGGGTGGAGATGGGCAAGACCAAACCTGATTTCAGTTTCCTTTACCGACCACTGACCTGTGCCCAGAAGGAACGCCAAGTACTGTTTCTCATGTGGGGCGGGGAAGGACAGCAGGAGCTGCTGGGGGTACGAAATAGCAGGGATGGGGAGCTGGAGACGGCCCCTCCCTGCCCTCCTGCCTCTGCTGGGCCTTCTGCTCCAGCCTAAACCTCCACACTCGGGTGGGGGGCAGTGACGGTTTGCAAGGGTGCGTAGAGACGTCCCTTCTCAGAAGTTCTCTTAGTTCTCACGAACTCTCCCCCTTGCGGTAAGCTGTGTTAATACGGAGATGCTTGCAGGAAGATGCTTGCAGGTGGCATTTCCCAAGGACGGTGGCATTTCCCAAGGACGGTGGCAGGCACCTGTAGCTGGCGCCTGCTTGCTGCTCGGTGACACGCCCTCGTCAGGAGGTGGAGTCTCGTTCCCCGCACCTCGAATCTTCGGTGGCCTGTAGCAGATACGATGTGGCTGGATGTGGCCCCGCATGACAGCCAGCATGAACCGCCAGCCACCACCAGCCACGTGAGCCAGCCACCTCCCTCCCCTGAAGGGAGCCTTCAGGGAACTCAGCACCTCTGCTTGACAGATCCGCCCGGCAACCAGAGGCCGGAGGCGGTGAGCACTGCCCCACACTGGGCACTCTCACCCGGGAGCACACGTGCGAACGCGCCGACCGCCAGGGAGGACGGACGCTCAGTGAGGAGGTCATGGTGTGCAGAACAGGGGGTGTCAGGGGAGGCCACCCACGTCCCGTGGTCACCAGGACAGGGAGCCCCGGCACACCCTCTGAGGGGGCGCTCAGAACTGTGGCTGAACACCCAGCATCTTCCTAGAACCAGATTGATTGTTCCCATCATCAGGGGAGTTAAAACATTTTTTATATTGAAGCCAAGAATATATCACAGAGTAAAAAAGCAAACATTACATGATTTTTTTTTAAGGATTGAATTAGAAAAAGTCATAGATTTTGTGTCTTCCTGGGCCTTGCTGAAACGTCGGTGGAGGGCAGCATCGGCGCTCGGGGCCCGATGGACGGGAGCTTCGAGGGGCTCTCGATGGTGAGGGGTCGCTCCCGGGAGGTTCTCATCTGGGGGTGAGCTGCAAGCAGACCCGCGCTGGGGTGACGGCCGGAAAGAAGTGTGGGGGACGGTTCGCGCAAGACTGAAGGCAGGAGGCCGGCTCGGAACCCGCTGCAACGGCCAACACAGAGGCTCCGTGGGAGGGGAGTACGGCCGGGCCGAGCGGAGGGGTCCGCCCGGGAAGCCCTCTGAGACTCGGAGCCGTGGCCACAAGGGAGCCTGGGAAGGCGAGTGACCGTCAGAATGCGTGGCCGCCCTGACAAACTCAGGGTCCTCTCAGGGAACAAGGAGGGCGTGGTGGACGCGTGTAGCTGCCCCAGCCATCCTGGGACGTAGTTACTCTTTTCATAATTTGATGGATGAGGGGTTTAAGGGACAGGCAAGCCAGGTCATTTCTTTTTTGAAGCCTACGTGATAGATGCAGGAGACCGCAGGCGACCTGAGGGCAGGACCACGCGTGTGTCCTTCGCCCTGGGTGGCTGTGACCCCATCACCCGGCACCGTGTCACTTGGGTTGATGCCTGATCGAGTGCCTCGTTGACAGCCTGGTAAAGTCCCATCCTCCGTCTCAGAGCAGAGATCTGGAAGAATCTCCACCGTGTCGGGCTGAGCTCACCAGGACCTGACAAGCCCTGAATTGTTTCAAGGAGTGTTTTTAACAAGTTGTAAATAATATCTCACCAAGTCCCACTGCTGCCTAGAATTGATATGGCTGATGAAAAGCAATCATGATCCCGTGAATCATTTCTCTCTGTTTACAGAACGTTTCATTCCCCATCTTCCAAACGGATGCACAGAGCACGCTTTAAAGGAAGACGTATCTGATACTGACATATGGTAAAACTGTCTTGCATTCCGCTTCCTCACTGGCTCGTGCACTATGTGCAAAAGAAGAAGGCAAACTCGTCATTACTGTAGGTTCTATTTTTTTTTTAAATACCCACAGATAATTTCTCTTAAGTATAAACATGGGCGCTTGCAGAATGACAACCTTATCTCCTCATGGTTTGCTTTCGGGTAAGAAACGCAGCCGGTACCTTGAGATGTGATTATTTGCTTACAGGCCTGTCTCTCTCACTCGAAGGAATGGCATGTGTCTCGTAGTAATGTATAGTCACCCCGCACTTGTTGGCCCCATCGCCCCTGCTAAGGCTGAGTGGAGCCTCTGTGTGTTTCGTGCATGAAGTAAGGAATAAACCTTCCGGAAGAAAGACAGAATATCCCTGATGGGGAAGTCTTTCTTATTTATAGTGATCGTCTGTATGGCAGTCGGGCTTAAGGAGTAGGAGTGGAGAACTTGGATGACCAGGGTTGTATCAGCCAGCTAACCCTGCAGCCGTGCTGCGTAATAAAACATCCCCAAACTCAGTGGCTTTAAACAAAACGATTTCTTCTCATAACCATGGATCTGCAGTTGATGACAGTATGGCTAATCTGGGCTAACCCGCCTCAGGGTCCCAGCCGGGTATGGCTCCAGGCTATGGGGCAGACTTGGGTCTTTTCCTCTGGTTTCTAACGGGGCTGCATCTGAAGTGGCGCCTCTACCTGGCGCATGGTCTTCTCAGGGGGGTCCCAGGAATACAGAAACTGCAAACTCTATTGCACAGGACACGGCGAGCCTCTGGCTGCATCGTATCTACTAGCCTGTCATTGGCCCAAACAAGTCACATGGTCCACCCGAAGGGCGGGGAGCAGGGAGGGCTGTGGGGCGGGGCCGTGGGGCGGGGGAAGGGCCGTGGGGCCCTGGGGCCATGGGGAGGGGCCGTGGGCTCAGGGGGAGGGCCGTGGGGCGGGCCATGGGGCCATGGCACCGTAGGGAGGGCCGTGGAGTCGTGGGGAGGGGCCGTGGTGTCAGGGGAGGGGCCGGGGCCGTGGGGCCGTGGGGAGGGGCCGTGGTGTCAGGGGAGGGGCCGGGGCCGTGGGGCCGTGGGGCCATGGGAGGGCCGTGGGGAGGGCCCGTGGGGCCGTGGGAAAGGCTGTGGGGCGGGGCCAGGGCGGGGGGGAGGGGCCGTGGGGCGGGGTGGCGGGAGAGGCTGAGAAGTGAGGTCTGTCTCAGTGGAAGCCGTGGGGTGGGGAGTGGGGAGCAGAGGAGCGCCGGAGAAGCAGATGGAGGGAACCGAGCTTGGGAGCAGGTGGAATGTGCCTGGAGGGGGAAGGAGGCAAATCTGTGATACGCCCAGGTCGCCGGTCGGGGTTTCAGCCCCCCCAGAGGTGAGAACCACCGGTAAACGCGGGGCATTCCCGAGGACACAAGCCCACACATGGCGAAGACGGGGTGGAAAGATCACAGCAGCGGTGCCTTCCTCCGTAGAAAAGCCGCGATCGCTAGTTACCCGCAGCTACCAGGTCTGTTGAGGAGCAAAGACCCCGCAGCAGAGTGGAGGTCCGGATGGCGGGCGGGCGAGCGGACGCCTGCGCCAGCCCCGCGTCTCCTTCCCACGCCCCACTGCGGCCACCTGGCCCCCGCTCCGGGGCCCCACTTTTCCGACAAGTCTCTGCCGGGTCACCAGTGACTTCCTCCGCAAACCCAGCGGGTGCTCGCCAGACTTCCCTGTTAGCAGCCACTCCTTCCGGAGACTTTCCGTCCCGTCCCGGGGTTCTGCCTGGCGGCTCTCATTTGCATTTCCCTCCCGTCCCCCCCGCCCCGCCAACATTTCATCTCTGCCTTTTCCTGGCTCATTCGAGCACTCAAGGAGGAAATGTTGGCGGCAGAGATAGAGAGAAGCGCTTGGCAGTAAATGGTCCAAGATCTGCCTCCTACTAACCGCTTCTGCTGTGCCGTGGGGTTGGGTGGATGGCGAGCTTGTGGGAGACCTGGGGGACCTGCTGCCCGCGTGTGAGCAGTGCCCCGCCCCTCCTCCCGTCATAAACCGCATTGCCAGCATCCTTTCCACGGCCCTTCTGGGCTCCTGGGGGCGGGATTGCGGCTGAGGCACCTGGGCCTCCCGCGGAGCCCAGCTCAGGGCCTGGCAGGTGGCGGTTTCTCTCCTGACCACACCCCAGAGGGAAAGGGGCACAGCCTTCACCTACAAATTTCAACACCTGCTTCTCCCACTCCAATGACCTTCAACCTGCCTTTCTGCTCCCTCCCCACCCCCCTGCACTCTGCTGAAACTGCCCCCGTGCTAGTCTGAGCTAGCCAGCCTGCCTACCCTCTCCCTGCCCCTTCATCATGCACAGTTCAGCTCAAATGCCACTTCCTCCAAGAAGCCCTCCCTGATTCTCCAGCAGAAAGCATCCCCCCGCCTTTCTTCTGGAGCATTTATTACTGTGCATCTTATCTACTTCCCCACCCGACTGCCGGTTCCTTGCCGTGGGGAATTTGCTCCAAGCTTTGCTTCCCCCGCCCCGTACTTAGCTAATGATTCCAATGGAGTAAGTCCTCAATAAATAGGCGAGAAATCATCAAATCGGGGTGGGAGTGGCAATCTGAGAAGAAATCGGATATATTCTTAAGAGCTCCCATCCTGAGCTTGTGGCTTCGGAAGGGAGGAGAGTGAAATCAGTTTTTATTGAATCTGTCTGCTCTTTGCAGAGTTATTTTGTGGTCTCTTCCATTGGGCCAATTACATTTATGAAGATGAATTATGACAGGCGAGCACCCGCGTGCATGGATTACCGTGTGCTAACTATGTAATTAGTGGCCAGTGTCTAGGAGGGGAGTTGGTTGGATGTTTCCATCAGAAAAAAAAAAAAAAAACCCACATTATGATCCATAAAAAACAATGAGCAATGATAATTTCATTTTTATTGGTCATTTTAAAACATTCACTAATAATTTCCAACATGCTTAATAGGCACATGCTTGCCTCCTTCAAAATATATCCATAAACTTGTCGCAAAAAAAAAAACCAGTTTTACATAATTGTTCAGCTTCCTCCCATCATGAAGCCCAAATGAAAAGCTTCCAAAGGCGGCAGGTGCGGGGTTCATGGAGGGCATTGACCCCGGCATACGGGTCACCCAGGTCGGCAGAACTCAGCATGAGACTGAACACTGACCATCGCGCTGTCCTCCAGCCAAGGGGTTTTAAACTAGAGAGAATTGATCCTGTTTTGCATTTGAATTAAAACAGACCGAGCCCTTCTACAGGTACCCTGTCCTTTTTGTAGATAATCAAGAGGAAGCTTGAGGTTGTTTCAGGCGGGACTGGATCCCAGGGTGAGGCCGAAGGTAATGATATCATCCAAGTGATAATAAATGGGAAGTGTGCGAGTGAATGACCCCGGGCAGGTGGGCGGGCGGCCGGCCGGATGGGGGGATGAGTTCAGGTGAACTGGGTGGGATGTCCTGCATCCCACTGAGACCGTGCCTCCCGCCGCCAAGGGTCCCAGCTCTCAGGACCGGCAGACAAGGGGCTGCCGGGAAGGTGGCTGCGGCCTCCAGACCCTCCCAGTTCAGGAAGGAAAACACCTTCAGGTGTTTCCAAAACAGCCTGAGTAAAGTATTTCGGTCTTCCTATGTGGAAATTAAATCCTCCATGTGAAATGTGCTTTCCTTTTTTTCTTGCTCCTTTTCGACCCTGTTCTCTGGCGCCTCTCTGACCTCTGGCCCCAAGGTCCACCCCCGCTGCGTGCAAGGCCAGAAACCAGCACAGATGGGAACAAAGACTGGGTTCTGGAGGGAGGGGCCCACGCAGCAGCTTCAGGACGGGCTTCCCTCCAGAGATAAGACCCGCCCTTCTGTCTGTGCTGTGAGCCGGACAAACCTCTGAGTGTGTGCGTGTGCATGAATGCGATCATGTGTGTGCATGTAATCATGTGTCTGGGTGTGAGTGCGTGTGAACACGTGTGTGATCATGTGCACGTGTGCATGTGAGTGCATGGGAACATGTACGTACACGTGTATGTCTCCATGTGAGTGTGTGAGCATTTGTGCCCGTGGTCATGTGTGTACACGTGGGTGATCAGGTATGTGCATGCAATGTGTGCATGTGAATATGTGCACATGTGTGTGCATGTGAGCATGTGTGCATGTGAACACGTATATACACATTTGTGCATATGTGTGTGATCGTGTGTGCATGTGAGAACGTGTGTACATGTGGGCGTGTGAGCACGTGAGTGGAGTGTGTGTGTGAGCGTGTGTGTGCGCACGTGTGTGTACGTGTGAGCATGTGTGTGCGTGTGAGCACGTGTGCCTGGGTGTGTGTTCCCATGTCTCCAGAAGTGCCCCATGCGGAGTGAGTGGGGGTGGGTGGGCGGGACGCGCTCCAGGACCCGCCGGCTCTGTGAGCATCAGGCGAGGCTGGGTGGTGGCCAGCAGGCAGGTGGGCCAGCCACGGTCTGTGTTTGCACCTGGCTGCGCCCCGTGTGAACGTGGCCTCTCCCTGAGCCGAGCGTGGCTGCCACGTGCCCGCCAGCGCCGGGGACTTCTCTGGGCCCGAGACACAGCGATTCCTCCCACGTTTCCGCCATGGCCGCAGCTCCGCCAGCGCCTGTGGTTCCCCACAAGCAGTCGCAGCTGCGGCCTGACGTCCGCTCGGCCGTGGCGGCTCTCCATCTGCCCTTTCTCTCATTTCCTGCATCCCGCTTGGCTTCCTTTGGCTCTGCACAAGTTTCCTGCCTGCGCTCCCTCTGACACTGTGCTGCCATGTTTGAACCTGCTTCTCCTGGAGGCTCCCGTGTGGGGCTGTGAACACGCCAGAGCCCCCACCCCGTGGGCCTGGGTCCTCCTCCAAGTTTGTGCCCCCCCAGGACCATCGCCATCCCAGACCCTGCAGGATAGGATGTCCTGGTCCGTGTCCCTGGGAGTGTGTGTGCAGCGACCCACACTGGTGTGGCTTTCATCGCAAGCGGGATTTTCCCGAGTGGGAGGAAATGCGGAGTCTCACCGCGTGGATTCCAGTGCATTAGTCAGTGCGCAGATAATTATTCTGTATCTGTGTGATTTTTTCCTCTCATTACGCATTTGCTCATTAGTGTGCTTGGATATTCATTCAACAAACATTTAATAAACCCCTAGTGAGGCCGATGGGTCCGAGCCGTTCATGCAGGAGCCGGGTTCAAACCCCAGCCTCACCACCCCACCCGATCTCTCAGAAGCCCGTTTGCTTATCTGCTCAGTGGGCCTCCTGAAGCTGATCTGAGGAACGCGTTACAGTGCCATGTTCAAGCCCCCGTAGTCTTCACTGTTGTGGCTGGCATGGGTGTCCTCGTGGTTAAATCCCGGAGGCTCACAGTCCAGCTAAGGTAGGGGGGTGCCCATGGTCAGCTCTGCCCGGGGGGAGCAGGGGAGGTGGAGGGAGGAGGCAGGTCCTTCCAAGCTGGGCCTTGAAGGATAGTTAAAACGCTAATGGTCAACGGAGCGGGGGAAAGCATCCCAGGAAGATGGAGGAGCATGAATGGCCAACCATCTAGAGCGCCGAGTGGACTGAGGATGGCGGCCGTGAAGAGGAAGGTTGTGTGGCCAGATTACAGGGAGCCTTAGAGAGCCT
This sequence comes from Eumetopias jubatus, assembly GCF_037043125.1. Classification (NCBI taxonomy): domain Eukaryota; kingdom Metazoa; phylum Chordata; class Mammalia; order Carnivora; family Otariidae; genus Eumetopias; species Eumetopias jubatus. The sequence goes on along the minus strand of NW_028274816.1, from coordinate 79,523,264 downwards.
CGAATGCCAAGCCAAGTGGGGCATCTGGGTTGTGGTCTGTTGGCCGTGGGGAGGGATTCCAGCGTCTTAAACAAGGGAGCAGTGGGGTCTGATCAGTGCCAAGGGTACAAGTTGCCGTTATAAAAATAAATACGTTCACCCGAGACTGAGGAAGTTGGCAGGAATACACAGCCAGATTTTCAATGCTCTGCCTGTGTGCGTTTGCTTCCTGCCTCAGGAAAGGGGCCAGGAAGGGTGATGTCACGGGAGCCTGGGGGGCCTCACGTCCAGAGCAGGCAGCCAACTTGGGCTTCCCAGGGACCGCGAGGCAGAGGAGGTGATGCAGGTGGCCTCTGGCCCCGTGCTGGGCTTCCTCCCGTCCTCAGTGCCTCAGTGGCTCCTGGAGGCCGGGACGAACCACAGGTGGGAACCAGCGACAAGGAAGGAGCAACAGGGCCACGTGAACTTGCTCTGCGACAGTGGGACAAATCACTTAACTTTTCCGAGACGCGGCGTCCCCGTCGGTGTGGGAGCGCCGTGGCCATGGCCGTGAGGACTCAGGGGGACAGTGTGAATGTCTGGGGCGCCCGCGGGGCACGCGGCAGGTGCTCATCCAACGGCAGCTGGGGCCTTCGGAGCTCGAAGAGGCTCAGCACACCTGCGGCCCTTCTGGACGGGGCGTGGGACGCGCGGCTCTTGCCCGGGAGGGCTTCACGCGGTTTTCACCACCCCTCTCCCCAGCGGGCAACACATGCATCCTACGACCTTTCTTCCAGGACCTTTGAGATTTTCGCTGCAAGTGGTAAAAACACATCAATGAATTTCCCCCATGAATATTTATTGAAATGGCACTTTTAATACAAAGCCATTTTAGTGAAACTCCCAGGAAAAGCATTTTGTGCAGCCATTGATCTTAAAATATTTACTACGAATATGCTCATCTTGGAAATATCACACACTGCTTCTTATTATCTGTCCTGGATGGATCCGCAGGGATTTGGCCCACATGGTTTTACAAGCCGAGCGGTGTTGGCGAGATGACCTCCTGGGCAGCGTTCGGCTTGCCTTCCTCCCGACCCCCAATGTGTGGGTTTCTGCCGCTGCTCGGCAGGTCTCGGGTTCATGAGCAGCTGGTGGGGGTGGGGCTAAAGACGCACCTGTAACAGGTGAGCTCTGAGGACAGACACCTGGAGAATCAGGGACACAGGGGGTCATCTTGCCTGACGCCCTGACTTACCCACGAAGGTGCCCTTCAGATGGGGGCCACTTCCCAACCCCGCCCACTGGATCGGCAAAACTGGAGAGGATCAAGAAGCCGCGAGGCCCAGGAAGATGCAGGGAAACAGGCATTTCGTATGTTCTGACGGAGATACGGATTGCTACGGGGTTTTTGGAGATGAGGCCACCGATACCCATCACGATTAGAATGCCATCCAGCCTCTGAGCCAGGATTTACCTTTGGGGGTCTGTCCTGCAGACCTCAAGGTGCTCGTCTATCAATGTTCACGCAGAGCAATCCTTGTTGCAACAGGCCGGCAGCGGCCCCAGCTAGAAACAGCACGCGTCTCCATCCAGCAGAGAATTGTGAACAAAACGCCTCCTGCTTACGTGGACCAGCGGTCTCTGAGGACTGCTGACTGCTCACTTGGTGTTAGCCTGCACCTCCAAAGTATGGATTTTTATGTGCGTGCACGAATATTATAAGCGTAGGATAAGCAAACGGAAACTAGAAAATTTAGACAGATGAGATAAAACATTGAATATTTTTTCCTTGTGCCAGCAGAGCATATGTGCCCCGCGTTGGATCCTTGCTGGAGGATGTTACGCCACGTTCCCACGGCGCACCGAGTGGAGACAAGAAAGACAGAAAAGTCCGTGCGTTGTAGGACCCCGTTGTTGCAAAAACACACGATGGCCTTCGAAGTTCTCATATGTCGGTCTGTAGACAGCTTTATGGCTATAGAGACGCAGATACGGATGCACACACGCACCTTGGGGCGTTCGCACGTGGGCACCGCACAGTGAGGGTGCGCGGGCCTCAGCCGTCATCCCTGGAGCCACGGCGGGGGCTGGGCAGCGGGCAGGAAAATATGATATTAAAAAGATACTAAAACCGAGAAAATATTCGGGATGTAAGGCCAAGTAGGAAAGAAAGTAAACCCCCGTGCATCGTTCACACGGGAGGGCACCAGCGTAAGAAAAGGCGCCCGCCGGTGACGGGCGCGAGGTCCGGGATGAGCCCTAGTCAGTGCCCTGAGCGGGGGAGACCCAGCCCCACCCGGACGCATCCTCTGCCGGACGCAGCGGCCTCAGGGACGGTCCCATGGCCCTTGGCTTCTGTGCCATTTGAGGGGAAATTGAATTCCAGTCCTAGCACCCATCCTTACATCTGGAACTCTGTCTTGGAATTACATGCTAATAAGATGAGGGAGAGGGGACATGGAGAGTTCCCCTAAAGATCACACTCCACGCCCTGGGTCCCGTGGGGATGGCGCGTGAGGCAGAGGGCGGGCGGGCCCGTGCCCGGCGTGATGTCGTGGCAAAAGCAAGGAGCCTGCGGCTTTCTCTGAACATCTCGTTAGACCCTGTGTCCATCAGAGGTGACCGGCTGGCGGGAAGGTGACCGTGAAGGTCTCCCACGGAGAGCCAAGCCCTTCATTATCTGACGGAGGTTAATGTGGCCGTGGGAGAGGGGAGCCCGGGGGCTGTGTGGAGAGCTGTTTCTGCGGGTGAGCGCGTGGAGAGCCCCCCATGTCTGACCAGACTTTCCCGGCCTCGGGGCCCCTCCCAGGCTGTGTGGGGAGCAGACAGTTGTCCGCGTTTGCACGGATACACGGTTGGAGGGCGAGCCTGCAGGAAGGGAGCCCCCAGCCCCCAACCCCAGGCGGTGCAGCAGGATGCTGAAGGCCGCCCTGTGCGGGGAGGGGTGGGGGTGGGGAGCAGCCGCGGGTGGATGTGTGGGGACCCCAGTGCAGGAACAGGGTTCCCAAAGGGGCCGCCTTCTGGCACCCGTGCCCCCACGTGACCCCTCCTCTGGGTGCGGGCTAGACCTGGTGACGTCCTTCTAGCCAATGTAACGCAGCAAAGGCAACAAAGTGTTGGGACTCACGGGGCTCGTCACAAAGACTCACACCCTGTACCCCTTCCCCTCCTCACTCTGATGGGGCGAGCTGCAGGTGAGGGCCTGACGGGGAGGTCCTCCTCCTGCGAGGAGTCCTGCCCACAGCGGGGTGAGAGGCTTGGCGGTGAGCCCTCTCGCCGTGGAGCCCTCAGAGGAGCGTGCGGACCGGCCACCTCCCCGTCACAGCCTCAAGAAGGTCTGTGGGCCACAGGACCCACGTAAGCCGTGCCTGATTCCCAACCCACATGAACTCTGAGTCCGTGGCTCTAAGTTATGGCTGTTTGGGAGTGACTTGCTGCACGGTGATCAGTGGATCACTAACGGTGACGTTTGCTGCTGGGGTGGGGAGGCAGACACCTGCATTTCCCACCCTGGCCCCCTCGTCTGGGCGGTGGGGCTGGGGGAGAAGCCCGGTGGTCCCCCGGGCGAGCATGTGTGCGTGGTCTGGGGGCTGCACCGCATCCTTCCTCTCCTCGTTACGTATCCAAACAGACTCGCCCTCCTGCTGCCCTCAGGAGAAAGGGGGGCGTCTCCGTTTATGCCTCGGGGCCTGTGATCGAAAGGAGGCTTCCGTTTAGAAGAAAAAGCATTGCTGTAGGTTTGGGGCTCAGCGTCAGGTACCAAGCGGCAGAACCAGGGGCAAATGTGGGGTGATGCTGTTAGACCATCTTCCCGAACATCCACCAACAGGGCTTTGGACAAAAACCCTGCTGCTTTATCTCCCGTTCTGCAAACAGAAACAGGTGGTCCACCAAGAACGTGTGTCTTCAGTTCAACTCTCCGGAGAGCTGGGGTCCTGCCGTTTGTCCCCCTTGTTCTGCTGCCGTGGGATCCTATAGCTCACCTTCATCCCCCAGCTTCTGGGCAGGCAGGTGGGGTTCAAACGGTGTCTTCAGCCACGTCCCCCCAACTCACAAACAGTGGCCGTTTTCCTGGAAAAGTTGAAAAGCCAGATGGCTGAGGATTTTCAGGCATCCCTCCTTCCTTCCCCCCTGATATTTGCCTCCCACGTGTGAGTCCTACGCCAGGAGCTGAGGCTGGAAAGGTCCATACAAAATACAGCGCTGTCCCTGTCCCCACTGGCTTAAAAAATCCAGTGAAGTAAACGTGCAAAAGGGCTTTTCGCGTGAATTGAAAATGGTGATTATTTACCAAAATTAAAACATGACGAATGGAAGGAATATACAAAAATTATTTTAAGAGTATTTGATGTTTTTCCATGGCACTGTCCATTGCTGGGAAGACCTGACAGAAACGGCTCTCGAGGGAAGGTCTGGCTGTTGTGATGTTGCTGGTGAGGCCAGTGTCCCAAGCAGGTGCAGACGTGGTGCTTTTTCCCCAGAAGATGTGGACAGCATCCGGAGAATTGTTGAACATCCAAGCCGGGTGAGGTCTTAGAGAGTTCTTCTTTCAAATTTCTCAGGTTTGTTTTTTTTTTAACGAAGAACTGGAGATTCAGAGAGAAGACACATGCCCATCTGCTGGCGATGCTCGTGGTCCTCTGAGCTGATTTTCGTGGTCAGGGATCCGGTTCTCATGGCAACTGGTTAGGAAAGCACTTGCTCAGCTTTTCCTTCCCTGAATTAAGCCCAAACGATGACATGCCCAGGAGGGCGAGGTGTGGACAGCAACGAGCATGTGTGCGTGGTCTGGGGGCGGCAAACAGACGGGAAGATCAGAGGTGGTGAACACCCAGCACGGGGCCGGGCTGGTGCCTTAGAAAGGCAGGCGTGTCCCACCGGCAGTCTGTGGAATTGGGGAGCAGGGGGTGGACTCGGGGTGATTCACAGGGTCGTTGGCTGAGGTCCCAAACCTGGGGCTGCCAGGAAGGTCGACCCCGCACCATCCTTCTCTTCTGTAATGAATGCAGAGCCGTCAAAACTCCAATGAGGACCAGAACCACGAAAGAGACCACAAAGTCAACAAAGAGAGAAACTCACACCCAAGGAGATAGAGTTAACAGAGCACTGAGCGTATTTAATGTCCTCGAGTAGATGTGAAGGGGCATTATCCACAAAGCCAGTGCAGATTGGCATAAAAATCAATTAGAAGTTCTAGGAATTAAAAAAAACCCCACATAATTATGGAAATTGACAGGTAGGTTAACGGGAACTGTATGCAGTGAAGAGCAAATGATGATTTTTGAGGATCAAAGTGCAGGACCCTTGCAGTGGGATCGAGACAGCAAGTGTGGGAAGCAGCCCGCCGCGTGCTAATGGATGCAGCCGGGCTCCGGAGTCCCGCCGCAGGGAGTGAGGAATTCGAGAGGGACGCTGGGGGGAGGGGCAACGTTCAACTCAAAAATAGTTAATCATGTCCTAAAATTAAAGTCCAGATTAAGAAAGACCCACTGTGTGCTGTGCAATATGAATTAAAAAGGAGTACAGAGGGGCGCCTGGGTGGCTCAGTCGTTAAGCGTCCGCCTTCAGCTCAGGTCATGATCTCAGGGCCTGGGATCGAGCCCCGCATCGGGCTCCCTGCTCCGCGGGAAGCCTGCTTCTCCCTCTCCCACTCCCCCTGCTTGCGTTCCCTCTCCCGCTGTGTCTCTCTCTGTGTCAAATAAATAAAATCTTTAAAAAATAAAAAAATAAAAAGAGTACAGAGTGGCCACTGTGGACTGGGGACGCGGCCCTGACTCGTGGTGACGTGGGTGTAACCAGACACCCCCCCCAGACGACGCCCCCAAACACACACCACACTCAGTGCAGACCGGTGGGGAGCAGAAAGTATGGATTTTTGGGCTTTTCCCACATGGGTGTTGCGGTGGACAGACCCCGAGTTGGTCACCAGGGATCCCCACCTCCTGGGGTTCGTGCTCTCGTGGGACCCCCGCCCCCAAGTGGGGGTAGGGCTGTGACGTGCTTCTGTCTGGTGGATGCGGCAAAGTGACGGGACGGCCTTCCCGGGATCATGTAGTCGATGTGGGAGCCTGTGCCACCCTCCTCCTGGCAGCCACATCGCGACCTTCTTATGAGAGGCCCACAGCATGTCAGGACTGTGCATGGGCCAGAGGGACTGAGGGCCTCAGTCCTACAACCACAGAAACTCAATTCTGCCAGAAATGGGGGTGAGACTGGGCACAGACACATCCCCAGTCCAGCCTCCAGCGGGAACACCACCTTGATGGCGGGCGGCCCACGGAGGTCCACCCGGATGCCCGACCCACGGGTGCCGGGGAGGGTGCCTGGGGGTGGCCTTGAGCTGCTGGGTTCGTGGCAACTTGTCACATGGCAAAGGAGAAGTGGCCCAGCTGATGCTGCTGGGGTGTGATCTCAACCTCTGGCCAACCGCACCGCGTCAGCCGGGTGCGGGGCTCAGACTGCAGGGGTGAGATCACTGAGGAACCTGGTGCCAAAGTCCGGGTGACCGGGTGCCTGTCTCCTGGTCAGGAGGGCTGGCCCGCGATGCGGGGGCGCGCCCGCCCGTCCTGCAGGTGAACCCCCCGGGGGAGCAGAACCCTTCTGCGTCTGGGATGCCCGGGACGGAGGATGAATACCCGGGCACAGTCCCTCTCCCTGCTCCGTCTGGGCAGGTCTTCAAGTCCTGGCTACGCTCTGATAAAATGGCCCTCGGCGCTGACCTCGGGCACCCACCAAAGTGTATTCTGGCAAGGAACCAGCAGTGAGATTAATGGGGTCGCTTCCAAATGAGCTGGCTCTGCACACTTGCCCCGTCTGTGGCGACGCCTCCAAGACTTATAGGGATGCAGCAGAAGGGCGGTCAGGTGGTTTCGCGGAAGGAGCCCGTGTTCCCGCCCTCGCTCTGCGTGCCCGTCCTTCCAGGGTGACCTCACGGGAGTCCCAGGTCCCTCGTCTGTGAAGTAGAGGGCTTGCGCTTTGGGCCGCTCAGCTCAGAAGCCAAATCTCTCCCCCCACCGGGGCGCATGCGGTATGAGGTCTCTGCTCCAGGAAAAGGCACCGTCCCGGGCCCCCCCAGCTTGAACTGGGCCGAGGCTCAGCCTCCATCTCCATCAACCACAGACGGACAGAACCTGGCGCCAAGCCTGCAGACCGTAAGGGACAAAAGCCTGACTGAACCCGAGGGGAACAGGGGATTTATTGGCTCATGTAACAAAACCGTCCAGAGGGAAGGCTGATCGCAGGCAAAGCTTGAGCGTTCTTGACAATGCCAAGTTCCTGGCTCCTTGTGCCCCCGACCGCCCCTGCGGCAGAACCAGTGTCATCGGAGGGTGGGCCCCTCTGCAGACCCAGGGCCGCCGACCTCCCCTCCCACCAGCAGCGCACGTTCCCAACGGCCTGAGATGCCCTCCGGCCACACCCCTGTAGCTCACAGGACCATCCCTGAACCTACCCATCGCCAGAGACGGAAGGAGCCGTTGGCTTTGTCCAGCCGGGGGCCCCACCGCAGAGATGGTGATGAACGTGAATCCCCCCCAACCCCTGGAGACCGGGGCTGCTGGGGAAGGAAACGGGGGTGGGAACAGGGGGGCACGGTCCTGCCCAGCTCGCAGTCTGCCTTCCATTCCATTTCCGCCTTGTACAGGCCGACTGGTCCTGTTGGGAGCGGTGAGCAGTGTGGCCCCAGACCCATCAGTTTCCTGCTAGACCCCTGGGGATTTTCCAGCCGCAGAAAAACACGCCTGTGCCCCAAGCATTCCTGCAGCCACGGGGACCCCCCCAAGCACTCCCATCTCCCCACCCCCAGGGTCCCCCAAGAACCAAGGCGCTCCTGCCACATTTTAAGGGGAAAATGCATTCTGGTGTACAAACATTATCACATATTCATGCACTCAGGATCTAATTTTGGCTGCAAGAGGCTTCATTACAAGATGCTCACATAATTAAGCAGCTTTCTTCCTGGGGTCTGGAAGCCTGTCTATTCTTCTGTCTCATTTACACATCACTGGGATTATCAAAAATGTGTTTTAGGTTTTTAAAATTATATATTTTGGTGTTTCCAAATTGATCCACAACGGGAGATGAAAACCATGGAGATTACACGTCTTAACACAGGTTTATGTGATTTCACAGCCTCGTCATTAAAGGTGGAATCTGCAGGAAGTAGGGTTTTACCACAATTCTCCCCCAAATTCACACTGGCTTTTGCTCCCTGGCTGCTTGGGGCGGCAGAGGCTTGATGGGGAAGCTGAGAGCTTGAGGAGGCCTCACTTCCAGAGACAAATGGACAGCCAGAGCCCTTTCCCGTGCCTCCAGGCTCTCCCCCAGGGGCAGGCCGTGGTGACGGCTGCGGAGAATCAGCAGCAGGGCCTTTGCACGTTCTTGCTCATTGGACACCCAGGAGCACCATCCCCGTGTCGGGCGCCCAACTGTGTGCACGGACTCAGTGTGAGCCGGTGCAGGCTGACCCCGTCGTTCTGTTCTTCTGCAGGTCTGGCTGAGGTGCCCTGGAAGCTGCCAGGCTGTCTGAGCAGCTAGCTCTCCCCCGGGAAGGAAGGGAGGTCTCTGGGCACCTGGCAGCAGGAAATGAACCATCTACCGGGGTGAGGCGCAGGCTGTTGCTGTCCTGACTCCAGGGTGGGCAGGAGAGTGGAAGGCCTGAGGGCCAGCGTGGATTGGCCCTCCAGCCACACCTCTGCCCTTCCCAGCCTCCCTGGAGTCCGGGTTTTCTCCCCGAAGTCTCCCGGGCGGCCGGGAAGAGTGAGGGCCAGATCTGGGAGCCAATCTCAGGAGGCAGCCAGCATCCGGCCCTCCATCCCCTCGAGACTCTAGGGTTGCTTGGGGGGCGCAGGTGTCCCTTGGGCCGCCTTCCACAGCAGGTGGGGCCTCGCGGCAGGTCTCACCTCTCCCTACGACACCAGAGACACCGCTTTATGAGGGGCCGTCCCAGCGTCAATGGCGGAGCCAGAGCCGTGCCAATAAACATTTAGCAAGACCCGGCGTTTCCAGCGTTAAGCCGAGAGCGGCTGTGGGAGGGCCCGGACAGGCTCAGCACCAGCGTGGGTTTGGCGGAGCCGGGGACGGGTGTGGAGGCCTCCCTCTGAAGAAGGGCAGCCCGCTGGGCCCCCCAGCCACCTGCCCTCACTGTGGTGGCTCACGGCTTCCTGCAGCTGACGGGGGGTGCAGAGTCAGGACATTCCAATGCCGGTTTCCCCAAACCTCTCCCCGTTTACTTCCCCTGGTGCAGCTTGGCTCAGGTCGCGGGAGGTCAGACCAAGGGGCCCAGCCACGGTCACCCGAAGCCTGGAGAAGCTGCCGAGGGGCCCACCCACCATCACCCACCTCACAGGGGTCCACCCCCACCCCCAGACCGGAGCCCTGGTCTGCACGGCCTCGTTCTGAACCCGAGGGTCGGCTTCTGAAGGGAGCTCTGTCCCTCCAGGCTGAGCACCAGGCCACCGTGAGGACTGTCCCTCTGTGTCCCCACCTCTGTCCTCACCCACCACCCCATCCCCGGCTGCACAGACTCAGACACACACGCCCCACACCCGTTCTCCAAGCCTCTGAGCCTTGGCATACACTGTTCTCTCTGCCTTAATGCCCTTCCCTCTGCTCCGCTGGGGAAGCTCCTACAGATTTCTCCGGACCAGGGCATGGAGACCCTGAGCGCACGCACACTCCTCTGCTCCTGGGTTAACTCCTGTTTGTGATCAGCCTCCCCTGCCCCCCGAGGCTGCGAGCTGGGGCGGGGGGCCTTCCCACCACTCCCCCCGACACACACACCAGCGGGCTAGCACACAGCAGGCTGCGGCGTCCGTGAGGGCCCTTCCTCCAGGGGTGAGTGAGTAAGACATCAACCTCACGCAGAGACAGAGGGCGTGGTAACGAGCCCCAGGGACCGGGCGGGGGGTGAACACTGAGGGTTTGGCCACGGCCCCTCCCTCGAGGGTTGTGTGGTTGGGGGACATGGCCAAGATGGGTGGGGCCAAGTGATCCCCAAGACCCGTCCCTCCTGGGTCTCCCCACGTGCACCCCAAGCCCCCCCCGCAGGCCTGTGTGCCCCTTGGGTCCAGGGCTCCCCTGGAGGCCAGCCCCTCTGGCCCCATGCCCCCTCTCCCTCACACCCCGCCTCTGGGACACGGGAGGGAAAGGCGAGGCAAGGGGGCCCCTCCAAGGAGTGCTGCCGTTGGACAGGGTGGGGGGTGCACAGAGCTGTGGCAGGTCCTGAGGTCAGTGTGCAGCGGTGGTGGGGGGTCGACTCTGTCGAGCGCTGCCAGCCCATTTGCAGAGAAAGGAAACGTAGAGCTGGGCACCGGGATGCCTGGTGGCCACGCTACACGTGTTCATGGGGCATCTGATGTGCCGTCAGGGTCGCGGGGTCCAGCAGCATCCGTGAGCTCATGCCCACGCTGGGGTGCTCGCTGCCCACGGCGCCAATGCCCACCTAGCCCTGCGTCCGGGGGCGGGGACCCTGGCAGCGAGTCTGCAGCGCGAAACAGGAAGCCGGACTGGGAGCGCAGCGTGCACGGGCGGGCCGGCGTCTGCAGGTCTGAAAGGGCCCAGCCCAGCCCGCGTGGCCCACAAGCGTGCAGACGTGTCTGTGAGCACAGAGGGACCTGTGGCGGCTCCAGCAGCTGGGCCCCAGCGAGGCTGCGGGGCAGCGCCCGGGCCGTCATCTGGGCACGTACTCGCCCGGCAGCCCGGCCCCGCCGTGGTCACGCAGCGCCTTGTCCACCGTCCGGATGTAGCCGTCGATCAGCGCCCTCATCTCGGGGGTGAAGGGCTCAGGGTCATGGGGGCGCCGGCCGCGCCGCCGGAAGCTGCCCTCCTTGTTGTTCTCCACGCACAGCAGCCGCTCCTCACTCACGGACACATTGAGGAAGGCCACCATCTCCCGCAGCTTGGGCAGCAGGCTGTGCCGCAGCTCCTCATAGTGCACCACCAGCAGCCGCTTGCCGTACCGCAGCCAGTCTAGCACGTGTGAGGACCACCACGCCGCGTAGCTGCGCACGAAGTCCGGCCACTCTGCGCGGGAGAGAAAGCGCCCATCAGGCCCGCCTCCTGGGCGCTCGGGGCGGGGAGGCGAGGGCCCCACGGATGAGGCCCTCCTGACAACCCGCGGGCAGTAAGAGCAGCACCCCCGGGCCAGCCTGGGTCACGTGGCTGTGGCTGCATCCATGGCCATGGCAGCACCACGTGAGGACAGACGTGGACGATGTGTGCCAAGAACTGGTCCCCTCTCTCGTGGACAGTGAGTGCCATGACCGCTGGGCCCACGCTGGGGCAGGGAGAGCCACAGGGCCCACGTGGCACAGTGGTGTTAATGACAAGTGGGAAATGGGATGACCCTCATCCACCTTCACCTGTCCTGGGTGATCGGGATGAGCAGGGGTGCGGCGAGGACGCACGCAGGCCCGATCGCCTGCCCCAGGGCCTCCTGTGAAGCTAAGTGAACCTGGTCCCTGCCTGATGCCGACCTGTCTCGTTGGGGGCAGGGGGGGTGGCCAGTCTACCCTGTGACACTGCCGGGCAGCCGCCACCTTTTGCGGATGATCTATTCCGTGAGATTTCTATCCTAACAAATTACAAAGCTGGTGGACTTTTTGTTTTGGTGGGAAAAGGCGCAAATGTCAACAAGCATTGCTGGTGTAACTATCCAGGCCGCACACCTCAGATGCCGTGAAGAGCCTTCGCTTTCCCTGGTCTTCAACAATGACTCCGAGATAGAGACCACCCTGCTGTCTCAGATGAGTAAACCGAGGCTCACAAGAGCAAAGGAGGGACCAGAGCTCAGCCTCCTGCATCCGGGGAGTCAGCAAGGGGCAGGGTCGGCTGGAGGCCACGGGAGGCATCAGCCGGGGCCGAGCCTGCAGGGACGGGCCTGCCTGCCCCACGGCCTCGCACCTGCTGGAGGCAGCTTCCCTCTGACAGCTCCATGCCCTAACACTCGCCCCCCAGACCCGTGTCTCGGCCACACTGTGGGGCGGGTCGCCCCCTCCCCCCTCCCCGCCACGGGCTGCCCGCCCCTTTTGCCTACCTTTGCTCTTCCAGTTTCGGTCGGCCGCGTAGCCCAGGTGCCCGGCACACTTGCGGTTGAACTCGGCCACCAGGGACCTGTATGGGTTCCGGATCAGCAGGATGGCCGAGTCGAACATCTCGATTTCCCTCCGGCCACTCTCGTGGGTCTTCACACAGATGGTGCGCCGGCTGCGCCAGTGGTCCTTCTCGCCCTTGAACCCTGCGGGGAGAGCGGAGGCCCCTGAGGATGGCGTCGGGCCCCTGCCACGGCAGCAGGCAGAGCTGAACATGCCTCCGGGAGACCCCAGAAGTCGGGGGGCAGGGGCCTGACACCCCTCTGGACGCTGGAGGTGCGTGCATGTGGGCATTTGCATGGAGATGTCCCCCAAGCACCACAAACAACCCACGAGTTTGTGGTGGCTGCAAGTGTGGCTCCGAGTGGCTACGAGACTTGCCCAAGGTCACACCGCAGCGCACGGCTCTAGGCACATGGCATGTGTGTCCCTGGGAGGCCTGGCTTCCACCCCCTCCCCGGCAGTGGGGGCGGGATCCCCGTCACCAGGTGCGAGGGCTGTCAGACCTTATGCTGTGGTCCTGCAGCGGGGCCCCCCGCCCTCCCCACCGTAGCAGAGTCACACAGGTCAACAGGACGCTTGTGTGCTCGTTCTGCGGTGGGCTTCACGCTGCGGATGGAGGGGCTTCGCGTGCAGTCCTGCCGAGCACAGGGGCTCACGGGTCAGGGGGTGCAGCGTGATGTCACAGAGGGACCCCTGGACAGGTGCCCCTGCACCTTTACTCTGGCCACATCCCGACAGATCCGGGGTCTGCGAGCCTGGGACCTGTGCTCCGTAAAGGAGCATGTGCTTCTCCTGGGCTCTTGGGGACGCCGATGAGCCCCAGCACCACCCACTTCGTGAGCAGCTGGGGAGCACGTGAAGGTGCAACGAGCAGGGATGGGTTCTTTGATGCCAGGAAACCAGGCTCCTCCGAATGGGAGTTCACCCACTGGAACTCAACACGCCAAACCCCGTCAGCCTTCGCTGGGGCTTCTGTCAAACGCTGGGATGCTCCAGGGAAGGAGGAGCCAGACCACGGGCTGTAAACACGGGATCTAGTCCCCGACACCCTGACACCCGCGGTGGCTTCCGCGCACGGCAGGCTTTCCCCACAGCGGCCACTCTCGCCCGTCACATGGGCCACGTTTGCCCAGGACAGGCCGGGCAACGGTGCATGTCACTGGTAGGTTGGTACAGAGGCCAGTGGCCACCCTGAGCCAGTCCTGGAAGCCTCAGAGGGGGAACCTCGGGGGCCACCCCACGTGGCTGGTCCAGCCCCTGGGCCCCTTGGCCACCTACAGACCGAGACCGCCGTGCAGACAGGTCCTGCCCCACAGCTGGGGACCCCTGCCCTGGCCCTCACTCACCCTTGTTATACAGGGTCCCATCAAAGTAGTAGCTCCCCGTGTAGAAGCCTGTGGCGTGCTCGATGAGGTGCCGTGCCCACGTGTTCCCGGCTCCCGGGAAGCTTGACAGAGCCACAAACACCTTGGACTTGGTGGGCAGGAACCGCCTGTCCGTGCAGCGAGTGTCTGAAAGTCCAGAGGTTGACCACCGACCGCCCCACCGGGACCCGCTGCCCTGAGGCTCCCACTACACCGACGGGGAAACTGAGGCAGGCCCAGGGAGGGGAGGGGTTGGCTGCACAGGCCTGGGGCCAGTCAGGCCTCCCATGCCCCGGGCAGCGGGCCCTGGCTCCCCGCACAGCGCGTAACGCTCCGGATTCTGCAGGGGGTGGCTGGCCCCACCTCACCGCTCTCCTGCTCTTCCTCGGACTACCTCCGTCCCCAGAGTCGGGTCAAGGCCAGGAGCGTCCCGTGTCCAGCCTCCAGGGATGGTGGAGGCCCCCCCACCCCGCCCCAGGACTGCACGCGGCCACGCTGGCCTCTCCAAACCCCCGGAGCACACACCATGGTAGACGCGGTGGGGAGGACCCCGCACACCTCGTCCCCCAGGCGCTAAACTCACCCTGCACGGGCGTCTGGTAGACCTCGCAGTACTGGGCCAGGCTCTGTGCCTCGGGCTCCTGGCCGCACAGCGAGTTGTCCACGGCGTCCCGAAGGCTGAACTGAGGCGTGGGGTAAGCGCAGTAGCACTCCCAGCCCCGCAGGATGGCCAGTGGAAACTCCTGCCAGGAGCGAGGGGACAGAAGCATGTGGGTGCGCCCCGGGCCGGGCCTCCCAGCTCACGTCGGGATGGACGTCCATCCTTCCCGCGCCAGCCGGGGGGGCGGGCACAGCGCACGGGACGTGACAGCTCACCGCGGGCTGGAGACAGTCAACAGTCACAGCGTGAGCAGGCCCGGCACTAACGCTGGGGGGCCGGCAGGAGTGCGGGAGGACCCGGCACGCGGGGTGGGGGCGTCCACAGGAGCCCGTGTGTGCCCGGTCAGATTGGGGCACGTAAGCCCCACAGCGCAGTGTGGGGCCCACAGAGCGCAAGCCCCAAGGAGACCTCTGGCCTCCCGGTTGGAGTTCCCTGGGGAGGCCAGCCCAACCCTGCTGCGGGGGGCAGGGGGGTGTAGGCCGGGACAGACCGCCCCAGTCCCTGCGGGCTCCGCCAGGATCAGGGGCAGCCCCCTCCTGTCCTTGGCCCTGCTCCCTCTGCGCCCACGGAGGAGACCGCTGGGTGCTGGGCGACCTCGGGGAAGGTGGCGAGCCTCTCTGAACCTCACCACTGAACAAGGGCAATCAGATCCACCTTGCACGTTCCTTATGAGAACGGCCCAGCACCCAGCACGGCGTGTGCGGGCGCTCCCGGGGGGAAGGACACCCAGCCCCACTCGCCCCTGCCTGCCCCTGCCTCGTGCAAACGTGAACGCAGGGACGAGTGGGCAGGGAGGGAAAACCTCTCACAGCCCAGGCAACGCCGCACAGACCTTTTTATTTTTGCCCACAGCAAAATTCTCATAAATAAAAAAAAAAAGCAATAGCGTTTTCTGAGTGTGGTTTGACAAAGCGAGGATCTCCGGGCTCAGAAAAGTCACCCGGTGAGTCCTAGCCATGAGGGCGATGCAGAGGCCGGGTGGGGGGGGCGGTGGTGGCTGGGGGGGGGACTCCTGTGCTGGGGCATATGCCCGCCCCAATGCCCTGCAGCCCCCACCAGAGCCTCTCCCCGCCTCCCTTCTCCTCCTCCTGGACCCCTACAGCAGCTGCGCCCCTGCCAGGAGCTCCCAGGGTCCCGACCCCGTCCCTGAGAGCTGAGCTGCTACGTGGAGACAGAAGCCGAGACCCCGCGCTGTTAGGACGCTGCGCACCCACCACGCTGCGCACCCACCACGCACTCCCGCGCACCCCCACCACGCACCCCGCGGTGTTCTGACGCTGCGCACCCCCACCACGCACCCCTGCGCACCCCCACCACGCACCCCCGCGGTGTTCTGACGCTGCGCACCCCCACCACGCACCCCTGCGGTGTTCTGACGCTGCGCACCCCTACGCACCTCCACCACGCACCCCCTTGGTGTTCTGACAGTGCGCACCCCTACACTCCCCCGCGCTGTTCGGACGCTGTGCACCCACCACGCACCCCCGCGCATCCCCACCATGCACCCCCGTGCTGTTCTGACGCTGCGCACCTCTACGCACCCCCTGCCACGCATCCCCGCCACACAGCCCCACGCTGTTCTGACACTGTGCACCCCATGCACCCCCTTCCACCTCCACCACACTCCCCCACGCACCCCTACTACACACCCCCTCCACACCCCCTTAGCTGTTCGCACGCCGTGCAACCCCAACACGCAGCCCCACGCTTTTCTGACGCTGCACACCTCTATGCGCCCCCACCACGCATGACCGCGCCCCCCCACCATGCATGCCCATGGCTGCTACAGCACCGAGCCCCCCTTCACATGGAAAGCCCTGAGACAGCCCGTGGGGCCCCATCTGGAACCCTAGTCTCTAGGAAACAGACGAGTCCTGTGGCTCTTGGCCTGGAAGAGGGGAAGGACCTCCCTTCTCTCCAGCCTCCTCATCTGTCACTGCCTCCCCTGGGACCAGAGCCCCGGTCCCCACGCCTTTGCTGGAGGAGGCCCAGGAGACATGGATTTTCGGAGGATGAAGGACGGGGGAGGCAGTGGCTCGGGTTGTCCTTGGGCTTCCCCTTAGCAGGGTTCGGGGAGGAAGCAGCAGGTGTGTAACCCGCCAGACCCCAACACCAACCCCACAGCTCAACAGCCTGCCCCCTCCTAGCCTCGGTTTCCCTATCTGCGAGCTGGGGGCAGGACCCCTCAGCCCGGTGCACGTCCTCGGTGACCCCCTTCTCATCTCTTGGGACTTCTGCTGCCCCCCCGCCATGCGCGGGGACCTGAGGGTTTGACGCTCTGTCTGTGGGCTCCCCTCCAAGGCCCCCACACGCGGGACAGAAGTCGGAAGCCCTACCTCCATTGCACCCGTGAGACCTGCCGTTGGCCACAGCGGTCCCAGCCCTCACCTGCTGCACACTCTGCACCACAGCGGGGCCCGCATTGGGTTGCAGGGCAGCACCGGCGGGGCCCCCAGCCATCTCTCCGCACCTGAGGCATCGGTCCCAAGCCCACGTTCTACCCCCAGTTCAGGATGCGGCTGTATTTGGAGACGGGGTCTCTAAAGAGGTAAATCAGTTAAAATGGGGCCACGGCTGGTGTGAGTCAATCTGACTAGTGTCGTCCTAAGAGATTAGGACACAGACAGACGACTGTGTGAACACACAGGGACAAGACGGCCATCTGCGAGCCCACGAGGCCCGAGAAGAAACCAGCCCAACGACACCCCCACCTCGGGCTTCTCGCTCCCAGGACCCCGAGAAGTGCGAGCCCCCCTCTGTGGCACTTTGTTGGGGCAGCCGTGGTGACCTCCTACACTGGGGTCCTTACGGTCCAGGCACACACACACCTCAGGACCTTTGCACCTGCTGTTCCCTCTGCCTGGAATGTCCTATCCCCAGAAACCGCCCCCCCAACTTTTGCAAGCCCTATTCCCTGAGAGGCCTTCACTAGTTACCGCGGTTCACACCACCAGTTCCCAAAACAGACGACAGCTCTGCCCGAGGGAACCGTTCCATCAGCTCTGACGCGCGCGCACACACTTGTTTCTTCCTGCCGCCGCCGTTCTTCAGCCCTTCCGCCCCCGCTCCCTCCCGCAGTCAGACGCTGCTCTGACTTGTGGTCCAAGGTCATCCGGTCTATCCTAGAACGTCCCTCGGTGTGGACTTTCCTTTCACTCAAACCTGTGCGCCCACTCTGCCCACGAGGGATCCTCCGTGGAGGAACCACAGAGTCGCCGCCCACAGGCAGACTCACCATCGGGGTGTCCTTTCGCTCCACGCCCATCTGGGCTCTGTCCCCTGTGTCCTCGAGAGTGCCCACGGGACCCGTGTCCTGGAAGGAAGTGTCCCTCCAGCAGTGTCTGCGCCTGGTGGACGCTCACTGAATGTCTGACGGATGCACCAACGCACGGTCGAATGTCCCCCGAGGTGCTGGGGGCGCACGTGGGCACCGGGTTCCCGTGGGCCCCCAGCTCTGCTCAGAGAAGAAAACGCCACCACGTGGGACCCCTCCCCAGCTGCAGTGGCTGCCCCGCGACCCTGCACCCCACCGGCGACTCGAGCCCCTCCGCTTCCTCCAGTGGATGAACCCGTCAAGCTTCCCGGCGCGTGCGGAGCGAGGGGGAGCCGTAGATGGTAATGCGGTTTTATTTACAACATAACCGCTCCAGCAACATCACCGGATTCTGAAAACACAGAGCAATTTCCAGCCCCTTGGGGGATTTCTAGGACATGATTTCCATAAAAATTAAATATTGATGTAACTCTTCTCTGCCGGCTACCCTGCTCCCCCCCCACCCCGGCTTCAGAGCAAGACGATGATCGGAGAAGGAGAGGCGGGAGGGGGAAGCCAGGACACAGACGTGGGACCGTTCCCGTCGAAGGGGTGGAGGGAACGGAGCGGGGAGACAGGGCCCCACCCGCAAACCGCATCCGGAGCCTGGGCCCGGTGGCTGCCACGGGCACACGCACTCGGCCTGGCGTCGGGTCAGGACGCAGCAAGGGATGGGCCCTTCCGTCCGGGCGTCCACGTGCAAAGGCATGGTGGCGGCCAGGGACCAGGGAGCGGACGTCTCGGCGGGCCCGTCGGTGTCCGTCCTCCCTGAGCGCTTTTCTTGCGGTGGGTCTCCGGGGTTACCAGGCATCACAAAACATGTCAGAGATCAGAACTTCAGAAGGGGAAACGGAGGCGAGGAAGCAGATGCCGAGCAGCCCAAGACCTCAGACCATGAGGCCCATCGGGGACAGAATCAGCCCGGGGCTCAGCCACACACTGCTCTCAACTCCGTGGACACACACATGAAAACGGGGGGGCTTTCACTGAAATCTGTGCACCAGCACGGAGCTTGCCTTGACTGGTCTCCCGCCTCCGTTCACTCTGAGGCCACTGCGGACATTCAGGCCCAGAAGGAAAGTGGGTGCCCGGGGGGTGGCTGCCGGGATGGGGGTGGAGGGTGGGCTTCTGCTCGCAGCTGAGAATCAGGGTGAACCAGAGCCTGGCCACGGAGCCCGTCACCGAGCGTGTGTCTCCCTGCCGTCGGTCGGCAAATTGGGGGCCGTGTGGTCGGAGAGGCAGCCCACGCTCGACCGCAGGAGCCCACGGCTTCGGATCGCATCCGCACGAGGGAGTGAGGATGCCACGGCTCAGGGCCACGAGACTGGCCAGGACCACAAAGTGAGTATATGGTCGCACAGGGACACGCACCTGGGACACGGACTCTGAAGCCACATCCCACCGTCTTCGGAACGAGGCCAGGTGACTCACTTCTGGAGACGCACCTCAGGTCTCACGAGTGACGTAGGAGACGCACAAATCCCTCCCCTCCCACGTGTGATGACACGAGGAGACGATTACGAACCTGCTCACGGGTCAACCTCGCTCACGGGTTGACCTTCGGGAACGTTCGGGGCAGCGTTACTTAGAACGGCAGAGAAAGTAAGGCCTTGCAGCCACGAGGGACACGTGGCATGGACACGGGAACAAACAGAAGGAGAGAGTTCCTTTTTTTTTTTTTTTTAAAGCAGGCCCCATGCCCAGAACAGAGCCCGACACGGGACTTGATCTCACGACCCTAGATCACGACCCGAGCTGAGATCAAGAGTCAGGCGCTCAGCCGACTGAGCCGCCCAGGCGCCCTGAGAGATTCAGTTTTTAAGAAACAAATGCCACAAACATGAACTTAGAATAAAAGACCAAAGGATGTGAAATGTTACTGGTCGTTTTCTCCGATGTGGTAACGTCACAGGTGAGTTTTAATTTAATTCTGCATTTTCAAAATTTTCCAAAACAGATATGCGTTACCTTTGTAACCACCCAAACCCCCCCCCAAAAGCTATAAATTTTCTTTAAAGACACACACGGTATAACGTCAACAGGTTTACCGCCGAAATTGTCTTGAGAACCCCAAAGCTGTGCTGGATCGTCTCCTGTGGACAGGACTGGCTAGCATCTTGGCAAAGGGAAAACTTCCCAACGTCCAGGAAGTTAATTCACAAAACCCAGGCCCTTACTGACCCAACCTCGGGCCGAGCCGGGGAGGCAGCGCCCCTCCCCCCGGCGGACAGATTGCACCTGCCGGGATCCAGGTGGGTCTGGGGAGCAGCTGCGGAGCAGGGAAGGAGCCTGGTCAGCACGATGGGAAAAGCCTGAGAAGACCCGTCCGTGGGAAATACTAATCCGGGCGATCAGTATTCTATAGGAAGAGCTCATACACCCCAGATGCTGGCAGACCCCTCGTCCTCGCCCTCCGACTCCTGTCAGCATACCCAAGAGCAGGTGCAGGGGGAGCGAAGCTCAGACCGCCTGCGGGATCCCTGCAGAAGCGTCAGGTGCTAGCAGCCCGTTTGCCGACCATGCCGGAGTCCCTCGGCGGCCCCGCCGCGGGGCCTGTGCACAAATATCAGGCAGTCAGACCGTCGAGGCGCTGATGGCGGCCCACGTGTCCTCCTTCCATCTGGCCACACCCTGGAGCTCCCGAACCATCGGAACCAACCGGCAAACAACGGTGGAGACTTTCATATGGGGCCACAAACAAGCCTCCGACGGCGCTTGGAAGCAGGGTGCCGTGAGGCCGCCACGGCCCAGATCGGCCCTCGTGAGGCTCAAGCCGGCCCCGGCCTTGGCTCCATGGTGGGGATTCTGTCCGTGAAGACACCTGCCACGGCCGTGTTGTCTGCTGTGCACCGTGCCTGCGTCCCAGAGCATCTGAGCCTCCGGCCAAATCAGTGCCAGATGAAGCTGCCCCCACAGCCCCGAGGCCCCGGGGCCACCAGCCTTCCTGGGAAGGAGGCACTGGCCCTCCAGAGGGGAACGTATGGCGGACGTCCGAGTTCACCTCTCCCACCCCCTCGACGTCCGGGGAGGAGAGAGAACCACCCCTGCCGACAGGTCTCTCCGCGGGCCTGGGTCCCCCAGAACTCAGCCTGGACACAATCAGAAGAGACGGGGGCTCCCCATGACTCGGCGTGGGGCACGTGGGCTGGGCCTCGTGGGGCCAAGCCAGCTCAGGGCAGGGGCTGTCCACGGGGCGGCTGTGCCCACAGGGGATGCCCGGCTGTCACATGGAGGGGGGTGCTGCCGCCAGGGGCCGGGCAGAGCTGGGAGCGTGGCTCAGGCCGCGAGCCCGCCGGTCAACGGGAAGCTAGAACCAGACAGCCGAGGACCCCTGAGGCTGTAAACTCTGCGTCCGTAACCCCAGAGCAGAATGCCCGGGGCTGCCCAGGTCACTGGGGAATCCAGCCCAGGACGCTGCTTTGGAGCCACCCTCCCCCCAAAATTCTCAAAGCCGCGTGTCTGCCTCGCACATCTGCAGCAGGGGTATAAAATCCACGTAATCTCTGCCAAGTGCAGTGGGCACACGGACCCTGACCCAGCATCGCCCTGCGATCCAGCGACACAGAACGACCCGCCTACCAGGAGGGTCACCGTGGCCTCGCTCGCGAACGAAACACTGAAAACCACGGAAACGCTCCACAGCAGGGGAGGGGTTGCCTAAGCGATAGGACATCCATGCGGCGGAGCCCAAGAACAGGAACGCGCTCTCCGTGTCAGGACAGAGTGGTCCCTCAGACCCACCGACCGTCGGGGAGGAAAGGGAGCTGTCCCGTCCCCTCCCCCCATGCCGTCGAGACTGGACGGGCACCTGTTCCTGCTGCTGGGACCTGCACTGGCTCCGGCAGCGTGCGGGGCTCAGAGTGTCCCCCCTGGGAGCACCAGGAGGGTAAGGTGGGTCACCCGGCACGCGGGGCACCTCCAGGTTTGCAGACAGAGGAGGCCTGGTCTGGTGCAGCCGAGCGCCTCGGATTGCGGACGGCGGTGGGCGCTCCCGGGGCTGCTGGGGACGGCAGGTGTGCAGAAGTCCCGGGAGGGCCGCGTGGAAGCAGGTGCATGTGGCCTCCAGAGCGCTGCTCCCACGGGGGGAGCGCGGGAACGCAGGCCCTGGATGCCCCAGACACCCCGAAATGCCGGAGACGCAGAGACCCACTCCAAAGGGGGTGATTTAGGGTGGGAAGTGCAGAAAGGCTCTGTCTTGGCCCCGAGGGACGCATCTCGAGTGGCACCAGGGGGGTGCGCTCCTCGGTGTTCCAGAAGCCCGCTCCCTGCAGCTCCGAGCCACCGGCCGGGTCAGAACCAGGGGGCCTGACTGGGTCCAAATCCCGGCTCCCCCATGTGGGGGACGGGTGACCTCGGGCAGCAGGCAGGAGCCTCTCTGCCTCTGTTCCCTCACCTCAAACGTGGCCGCGCGTCCCAGCACCCGCCCGGCACGGCCCTTAGGAGGATGGAGTGAGCTAAGCCTGATGGACAAGGACATTTGCGCCACCACCACCAGGACACTCCTGTCCCAGCCCCACCCGTTACGTGGCCTCGGCTCAGTCCCCAGCATGCGGGAGCAGCCCCGGCCTCAGCCTACCGCCATGGCTGGGGGCCACGTGTAGGGCCACTGGACCCTGCCCCAGACCTCAGTGCTCTGGGGTCCCGTCGTTTACCAGCCCCGTCTGGCCTTGACCGCCGTGTTCCTCCCAGAGCTCCCGAGCCAGGCAGGGACAGCGGCCTGGGTCCCACCCACTCTGCAGAGTCGCACCCGAGCCCCAGGGAAGCCAAAGGCACACGTGTGACCATGGCCCCTGACGTCGGGTCAGCACCCAGCCCTGTCCCCGGGCTCAGCCGATGACCCGTCCACTCTCCCCGAGCAAGCAGGTCCCACTAACAAACCCGGTCCACTGAACACCTGACGTTCGTGCCAAGAACTGCCATTGGGGAAGGCGCGATCCTTCCAGCCTCGCGGCCCTGCGGACACGGCCCGGGCCAGCCGGGGGCGCCCACGTGAGCACAGGCCATGCAGCCATGCCGGCACCTGCCCCACGCACCCCTCCAGGCACGAGTCACAGGCGGCCTTACTTTCTGGGAACAAAATCCCGAGCACGCGTCCACCGTCGCATTGGCCTGCGTCAGGGAGTCGGGGAAGGTGTGGGTGCCGTTCTCCGGCAGTCGGAAGCATCCGCGGTACGTGACGGTCCTCCCTGCAGGGACAGATGGGTTTCTGGTGAGAAACGGTGCCCCTGGTTGTTGGTGCCTCTCGTGGGGAAACGGTGGCTTCCACAAAGAGACTCAGCAAACCAGACAGCAGCCCACCCTGGAGAGGGTGTGGACGGGCCCGACTCCTGAGACCCCGGGCGCCCGAACCTCCCCACCGTGGTCACCGACAAGGTACCACGTGGCTGCCACGTGCTGACCTCAGGCCGGCTTCCCCCCAAACTCCGGGGCACGGTGTCCATCCCCCCCCTCCATCCCTTCTTCCCTCTCCCCCCGGCTCCGGGGCACGGCATCTGTCCCCCGCTCCGTCCCTCCTTCCTTTCACAGATCTAGACTGCGCCAGATTCTGCACCAGGCGACCCGAGAGGCTGATATTCTGGAAAATTCTGCATCCCTGCCATGCAGGCGTGAGGAGAACAGCAGATGCAGAAAAGTGAAATCCCTCCACGGCCCCCTCGCTGTGCTGCTGGGTAGACCCGAACTCCCACCGGGCCCCATGAATGCTCCTCGAGCCCGTGCTTCCGCAGGCACCTCCGCCCAGCTGTCCTCTAGCCCAGGAGGAGAAGTCCAGCCCCTCTCCAGCGTCCTGGGTGCTGAGCCTTCTAGAACGTTCTGGCTCCGACAGCTTGCATTCCGTCCGCACTCGTCAGGGTTGCTTAGGCAGCAGTCTTGCTGTCGCGCCCTCGCCTGCCTCAGCAGCGCGGAGACCCTGTCCCTAGCCTGCGCCCCGGGAGGCCAGCGCTTTGCAGTCTGGGCACCAGGTGAGCCCGACTAGCCCCCTGCGAGCAGACGGCAGCAGACAGGCAAGTGAGGCGCGGCGGGGCCTGCCTTGGACTGGCGGTCCCAGCGGCACCGGCCGCCCCTGTGCTGTGCGTCCGTCAGGGGAGGGGCTGCCATCCTGGGCAGGTGGCCTCCTCGCGCCCAGGGGACAGCCCAGGGCCCCTCGGGGCACACGGTGAAGCGCCCTCGACCGCCCGGCGCCCACCATCTGGGAGCACGTTCACCCGTCTCAGTCCTGCGAGTGCTCCTTGCTGGTGGGAGCCGAAATCTAAAACGGTGGTCACGTGGTGACCCCGAGACAGAGACCCCGTGGGCTCAGCCCCTGAGGGGGGTGGGCAAAGGTCAGCCGCCAGGAGGGCCAGCCTTACACCTTGTCAACACCAACCGTGAGACCAGTGCCGCCGACCTGAGTCCTGGGGCCTCCTGACCCTGACCGTGCGCGCCTCGAGCCAGTGACGTCTGAGTCAGCAGCTGGGCGCGGAGGAGGGGCCGGGGGCAGCCCCGAGCCCCCCGTGTAGACATCACAGGTCCCAGAGACCAGCCTGGAAGCCCGTGTGGGTGCACGGGTGACAGGACAGCTGAGCGGATGTCTCCTCCGCGAGTCCACAGAGCGCACGTTGTCAGGAGCTGTCCTGTCGCCGAGCCGCCCGCGTCCTTGCTCCCAGACGCCCCTGAGCAGCCTCGGTGGCCCAGCCTGAGCACCCACTCCCGCGGGTTCTCGCAGTGGGGCTT
Organism: Eumetopias jubatus; assembly: GCF_037043125.1. Taxonomy (NCBI): domain Eukaryota; kingdom Metazoa; phylum Chordata; class Mammalia; order Carnivora; family Otariidae; genus Eumetopias; species Eumetopias jubatus. The sequence continues at coordinate 79,499,162 of NW_028274816.1, read as the reverse complement.
CCCGTGGGGCTGCCCGAGCCGTCCCAGCCCTGCTCCGAGCGGGGCACAGTCCTCAGCCGGCGCCCTCCTGCAGCCCGTCACGTAGTCCACAGCTGGGAGGCGCCGTGGCTGGACGCCGGGCAGTCCCACCTCTGCTGCTGCTGGGAGGTCTCCCCGGCTCCAGCTCCGACTTCCTCCCACGCCCAGCCTGGCCGCTCCCCATCATGGCAAGGTGTCCCCGACGTGGGCAGAGGTGCGCCGCCACGGTATTTAGAAAGCAGCCCCCGATAACGGCATTGAGGGGATCCGGGGCACATCGTCTTGCGGTGAGGATGCACCTGAGCTTCAGCTGCAACTCATTGGACATTTTCAGCGGCAACTCTCGGGGGCGCATTCTTGCTTCCCGGCGCATCAGCTCACTGCCCCTTGCGATCGGCTCCCACCTTCTATAATTTTGGATCGTGAGCTTATCCTCAGTGAGGATTTGCCTGGGGGACCTCCACCCGCCCGAGTTGGGGGCGCAGCCCTCAGGAGACCGTGCATCGGCTCCACGCGGCCGGAGCCAGCCGTCACGTCGGGGCGTCAGGACCAGATGGGCAGTAAAACTTTGAGCCTCCAGCCTCACCCAGATGCAGGCCAGCACTGCAAGTTTGGTTTGGTTGGAATCTCAGCTCCAGCTCAGATCAAAACTGACCTATCTTTCTATCTCCCCGAACTGGCAGGTGGTATTTTCTTTGGAATCTAAAAGTTCACGGGTTTGTGCTTCCCCGGAGCCAAACGTCACCATGTGCAGAGCTCTGGGCCCAACTCCGCCCCTGCCACTGCGGCCCCCGGACCAGCAGCCCCGCTCTGCAGGGGAGGCCCCGGCCACCGCACCTCCGCCCACTCCGGCCTCTGCACCGCCATCTTAGTCCCCCTTTGTTTCCGGGGCCTGGGCTCTCCAAGGGTTGTTCATGTCTGTCCGGAACATCTAAGCACTGCACGGCCAGGAAACTTTCAGAGCCTCTGGTCGGCCCCACCGCGGCTCATTTAGAGCTGCCTCTGCACTTGACGAAGAACGGGAGCCCAGAGAGGAGAAGCAAGCTGCCCGGGGCCACACAGCACGTCGGAGACGCGTGGGCCCAGGCCTCCTGGTGAGTGAGTCTGTCCCACAGGCCATGAGCCCACGCAGCCTCCGGCCACCCCTGCCCCCACACGAGCCCCTCTAGCAGGGCGACAGGGAAGGGAGGACACACTCACGCTTCCTGGAGCCGAGCTGCAGGTCCTCCACGCGGTAGACGGACAGCCGGCCGACGCCCCCGCACACGGAGCCCTTCTCCCCTTTGCACTCGTGGTTACACGCCTCTGGCCGGACGCTCCTCACCGGCAGCCGGTTCCCGCAGTAGCACTCAGCCCCAGCCTCCAAGCCCGCGTACACATAGGACCTGCAGGGAGAGCCGCCCCGCTGAGTCGCGGCCCCGGCCCCACGGCGGCCGCGACCAAGGTCGGGGTCAGGCCAGGAGGCCAGGGACACGCCGTCGGCACACGGCTGGCCGTACGGGCTGGTGTTCAGCCAGACTTCGGGCTCCCCGGCTGACGTTGGGGAGCAGGCCTCCCTTCATGATAAACTAGAGGCCAGGGCTTTCACGCCCCCAGCTCAGAGGCCTGAAAACCCCCTGGTGCTCCGCATCCTCGTTTGTGGCCACCTGTTGGCCGCGCGGCCCCGACTGTCCCTTACTACCTCCCCGTCTGTTCCCCGAGCCGCTGGGAAGGTAAAAGGGGACTGAGTCGGTGCCACTTTCTACTCTGTCTGCACCGCAAGGCTGAGCCGGGACCCCTCCTATCCGTTCTGGCCTCAGTTTCTCCATCTATAAAAGGGTCAGAACAGATCATGACCAAGCTGGAAAGCTTCCTGGAGGAGGTGACATTGAAGCTGAGGCCTCTATTGTAGTCTGAACATAAAGTAAACCGAGGCCCAGGGAAGGAAAACCACGTGCTCACATGGCAGCCAGCCCCCCTGGTTCGGAGCGGCTGGACGGCACGGGGCTCTCACTCACCGCTCAGCACACGCGTCCTGGCAGTGGGACACAGTCATCTTTCTCAAATCGAAGAACACGGTGCCCCTCAGTGTTCTGTCGCGGCCACTGTCGCTGAAGCAGCCGACGTAGGTACCTGCGGGCGGGGAGCACGGTGGAGACTCAGGTCGGCATGGGACGGTCCTGCCACATGCCCATCCTCGGGAGGGCTCCTTGGAGGGCCCCGGGCGCCAGGCGAGGTCGCACCTGCCCCTGGCGCTCACTGACGCCTGTCCCCGCACGGCCACCGCTTCCTCTACCAGCCCCACCTCGCTGCGTCTGCGGCCGAATCCCCTCCTGGGACCCCTTGTCTCCATCCCTGCCCGCCCCCCGCTCAGAAAGCGCCCCCCGCCTCCACGAACATCCCGACCGGTGGGTCCTGTCGCCTCCGTAGGATCCAGAGGGAAGAGATCAGTTATGGTAAGTCTGACTTTTGCTAAAAAGAACATCCTGCAAACGGGAAGAGCTATCTCAAGAAAAAAACCTGTGTTTGGGGAGGCGTGAGCCGCCATGGCTGGAGGCGTGGCTGGAGGCATGGACGCGGCGTCTGTCGGGCACCACAGGACTGCTGAGCGCTCGCCCGTCCAGGCACCTCTGGGGACGAGACTCCACCAAGCAGTGGCGGTGACGCCCCAGCCGTGACACCTAACCTCTCTGTCCCCCGACACAGAGGGGTCTCCCAGAGATGCGCAGAGAAGGCCAGAGAACACGAGCACAGAGCCAGCACACCGGGGTGCGTGGACGCACCGCCACGTGGCTCAGGAGCTCCCCGGGCCCCACGCCACACGCCGCACGCCAGGGACTGTGCTGAGACACTGCCCGAGGACGTCTGGAAGGGCATCCGCGCAGCACACGCCGCCTCTGGGGGGTGACGCACCCAAGGCGTGCCCACGGCCGGCAGGATGACGCCCCGCCTCCCAGCCCGGCGCCCCCAGGGCAGGCGACGCCCGCGGTGTTCCTGCCAGGATCCCGGCCCAGAGCAGGAGCCCAGGGCTGCCCGCCAAGTGGTTCGGAGAAGTGGGTCCCCAACCTTCATTCCCGGGGCCGCATCTGGGAGTGACAGTCCCGTCTGTGAACAGCACATCTAACCGTGTCTCTGACCTTGGCTACATCATGGCAACGTTCTGAGCCTCAGTTTCTCTAACCACCCAGCAGATAAAGGCCCACCACCTGCCCCACCCCGCCGGAGCCCCTTCCCGTTGCCCCCCGCGTGCACCTGTGCCTGCCCCTGCTCACGCCCACCCTCCGCTTCCTGCCCGGCCTGAACGGGCGTCCCCGACCACGCCAGCCCGCCACGGCCTCTCCTTGATGCAGATTCCTGCATTCTGTATCTGAAAACCTGGTCAACACCCAAATGCTTCTCACTAACTACTGCTGTTGAAAGTCTGCTACACCCGCGTGCCCCTGTGTCCGCGGGGGCCCCACTGGGTCCCGCACGCGGTCAGCACCAGCACGCCGTGCCCGTGGTGGGCCAGGGCCCCCAGGAGCAGGCTGACGCCCTGCAAGGACAGGTCTGGGGAACAGGAGCTCGGACGCAAGGAGGGGCTCCCAGGGTCCCGAGTAACAGACACGGAGCAGTGGGAGGTGAGCGGGTGGCCAGAGACGGGACTCCACCCCCGAGCCGGGGTCACCGAGGCAGAACCCCGGGGCAGCGGGGAGCGACGATCGCCTTTCTCACTGTCTGCCCGCAGGGCCATGAGCTTCCCTGTGCCCGTGGCCCCAGGATGCCCGTCACCGGCCACGTCCACGGGCACCGGCTCTCGCTGAGGCCGCCGGGCCCCGGGGTCACAGAGGGGTCAGGACCCCTGAGACCAGAACTGCCCGCCACCAGCAGCAGGAATAAAGGGTTACCCTCAGCCGCCTACTTGGTGAAAGAAAACTAATATTTGAGAAATTTCTGATGTGTTGCTCAGCGAAGAAGAAATTCTGTTACGACTTTCAATTAGGCCCCAAAACACAAGCTTCGGGTGGTTAGACGTTTATCACCGTTGATGGGAAATTAACGGAAAGCATGTAAGGGGTCCACGGCCGGGGCTGGGCAGGGGCACGAATCTGGGCCCGTGCCACCCCCTCCCCACTGTGCCTCGGCTTCCCCACCTGTGAAGTGGGGATGGGCCCTGCGGGCTCGGGAGGGCAGAGAGAGGGGGTAACAGGCGGGCGGTTCGAGGCACACGTGGCCTGCAGGGCGCTGGGGGGCGACTGTGTTGATGTGAACAACAACCAGGGCGCGGACTCTGCAGGCCCTCACCGCTGAGCCGGCAGCCCCCCTCCTGGCTCCCCGCGAGGCCGTAGGGGGTGAAGTGAGTCAGCAGGTGCGGTCTGAGCAGGAAGCGCTGGGCGCAACCCGGGCTGTCACCACTGTGCTGGGGCGGCCGGGGCCCAACTGGACGCTGGACGGGAAAACGGCAGTGGGGTACCCACCCCGCGGGTGAGCGAGAGAGGAGCAAACACTTGGGGGCCGCGCCACAGGGCACACACAAGGCCAGGACCCCCGCACCCACTCCGACCGGGGGAGGCGGCCAGCCCTTCCTCCTGGAAAATTACTGGGCGGCTCTCCCAGCTTCGAGGGAGCCGAGGGCGTCCAGGGGACACACTGGGACGCATTCTGAGGCGGATTTATTGCTTTCGGCTAAAAGGGAGGCAACGCGTTATTGTCTGTGAGTCCTCATCTGTTCATTTGCACAACACGGACGCACCGTGAGGCTGTTAACGACGGCCGTGGAGATATCAGAATGTCTTTGGAAATCACTATCAATAAAAAACAAACTGGCGCGGGGGAAGTTACTATTTCTCCCCTAGTAAACTTACTGACATTTTATTCCATTATGGATGTCGTCCAAGGTATAATGAAATGCTTGGTGATTGATGGACCTCCTGCAGCTTTGGCGCTCTGCGGGGCCCTTCCAGGAGCATGGCGGGCTGCCCGGCCGCAAAGAGCCACCCTCTTTGTCTGTGACAAGCGTGACCAGCCTGGGGCCAGGGGGCGCCCTGCGGGCCAGTGCCCCTGCTCAGAAGGTGTCCCTCCAGTGGGTGACACCACGGCCTCCCGCAGAGCACAAACGCTTCCCCCAGTCCTGGGGGCCGGGGGGGCACTGGCCACACAGAGCTGCCATTCTCTACACTGGCCCTGAGGCTCCTCCTCATGCTGGGTCATGGGGAGGGCGCCCTGGGGTTCACGGCGGTCAGCACCCCGACACCCCTCCGGTCCCCAGCACGTCTCACCCCAGTCTCTTCAGTTGCCGCTACACCCCGTCCACCGTGCCACTAGGGGGGACGCCGTGGAGCCCAGGGCTGCCCCCGGGGTTCTGACTCGGTCACCCCAGCCCTCCCTTCTGCTGGCCGGGTCACAACAACCTTCCACCCGAGCCTCAGCACTGCTGTACAGTGACGGTTCCGCCCCAGACTGAGCTCCTCGAGGGCACAGACAATAGCAGACTCAAGCGTGGATCCCCGAGAAGGACAGATGGAAAGAAATAAAGAGGAATTGACCTTTGGGCAATCTGCCCAAGGTCACAGAACCAGTGACCAGCTATACCAAGAGAGTATTTGGTAGAGTTTTTGTTTGCAAAACCTGTACCCTTTCCAAGGCTGCTGCTCAAGGATTCTGTGTTGACTTTGTCAGTCATTCACACTTCAGTCTAAATGAGTCACGTGGGTATAGTGTGCATAGAGACCCAGCTTCCTGGGGTGCTGGGGCGAGTTGACAGAAGGCAGGCCTGTGCAAAGTGAGTGGCAGAATCCGTTCCTCATGTCCCCCTCTTTCTTAGGTGGGAGCCTCCTGAGGAACCCCGCAGCAAGGGCTCTGACCCATGTGATCTCGGGAGAAACCTCCTTCTGTGAAGACAGGAAGGCACCGTCCTCTGGGCTTCACCAACCATCAGTCATCCCCCCAATGCAAGGGCCGCGGGGGCTCCTCCCTCTTCCTTGGACCTTCTCACCAGCCTGACAAAAAAGGCCTGGCCCTCCTCCTGACCCGCCGCCTCCAGGCTGCACTCCGAGATGTGCACTCTGCCCTTCCTCCGAGTCCGTCCCCTGCCACATTCTCTTCCCCAGCTCCCTCCTCGCTCCCTGCCAGTGTCCTGGGGTCACACCCCAGACAGGCCAAGGCTTCCAGGGAACCCAAACCAGGAGAGCGACCTTGACAACTGACTGAACGTCGCCATACCCAGCGTCTCCCCTGTGGGATCGGGATACCAGGAGAGCGGTGACGCCCATAAATATCATTTACAGGTGCACCGTAAACGATGTGGCAGTTAGCTGCCAGTGACCGGGGCCGAGAAACGACCAGGCCCTCCCGCCCAGGGGTCTCTGCCTGCAAGAGCACCAGCATCACCCGCTGACGGAGTTGTGTAGACGCAGCCCCACCCCGCGTTTGGGGGAGGCCGAGGACCTGCACGTGGGACAGCCTGCCGTCCTGTGGCCCTCAGTGCGGTCCCATCCCATCCCCACGCTAGCCCTGGGGTGGGTATCTCTGTCTTCACTCCCCAGGGGCCTGGGGCCGTTAGGTCACGTGTCCAAGGTCACCGTCAAGCCTGCCACCAAGCCAGGATGCAAGCTGAGGTCCACCCAAACCCAGAGTCTGGGCTCTGGGACGATGGCGCTAGCCCAGCTGGGCGCAAGCAGAACTCTCGCAGAGCAGACAGAGCCGGTGGTCTGGGGGCCACGGGCCTGGGGGCCTCCATCCCAGGCAGGCCCAGGGCCAGAGAAGGGGAAAGCCAGCCCTGCCCTCCGGGCCCGGGCCCCCCAACGCACAAGGGGAGCCAGGGCTGAGCACCTACCTCGGCTGCTGGCTGCAGGCCTACGGGCCTCAGGGCCCGGGGCGGGCGGCCCCTGGGTGTCTCCCGCGAGGTGGTGGAACCAGCGGCGACGCCTCAGCGGGGGCAGCTCTGAGTTCCGGCTCCAGAGCCCACGGGGGCCGGGCCGGGGCCGGGCCGGGGGCCCCCGCAGCACATCCACGCCGAGCAGCAGCTCCGGGCTGACGCGGGGGGCCTGCAGCGCCCCACTGTCCAGCAGGCCCACGCCCAGCGCCACAGCGGCCACAGGCAGGGCCTGTAGGGGGCCGGGCGCTCGGGGCCCTGGTGGGAGGGCCACGCGGGCTCGCTGCAGCAGCAGGCTGCCCGTCATCAGGTAGGCGGCCGTGAGGAAGAAGAGCAGGAACTGCGTTCGGAGGAGAAGCTTCTGCAGGCGGAAGAGAGGTTTGGCCATGCCCCCGGGCGGCGGGGCTCCCGGCTGCAGCCTGGGCACGGCTCCTAGCACCCGATGGCGGGGGAGGCCGGGGCCCCCAGCGGCCTCATCCCCGCACCTGGCACCAGCCTGCGTGCCTCCGGGCTCCCCGGTCCTCCCGCCCTGATTCCGGCAGATGCTTGGGTGGCAGCATCACACATCCCCGGCCACGGGGCCCCGTGGCTGTGGGTCCTGCCTCAGGGTCACCAGCTCCGCCGTCGCTGAGCTCCACCAACGGGCACGCCCGGCCGGTGAATCTGTAAGAGTGGAGAGAGCACGCTGAGATGCAAGGCCCGGGGGCCTCTGTTTCCCAGAGGGGACACCTGTGCTGCAGGAAACCCCGACAGAGAGCGGGGCTCAGGTCCCAGCTCCGCCCCCGGCTGGCTGTGTGCCCCTGGCGGTCACTGGGCCTCAGCCGCCCTGTCTGCAAAATGGGAATGACGCCCCCGCCCCTTGAGCAGCAGTGAAGGTCCAGGGACAGAGGTGGCTCTGCACGCAGTCGTCACAGGCCAGGCCCTGACATGGTATCTCTTTCGACCCTCAGGGCAGCCCAGCGAGGTGGACGCTGGCCCCATTTTACAGAGGCGGCAAAAGGAAGCAAAGGCACTTTCCCACACTGTTCAGCCGGCAAATGGAGGAGCTGAGGTTTGGAAGGGTCTGTTTCGGGGCCTGGGCCCTGAACTAGTAAACGGCCCGGCCAGCAATGAACACCAGCACGTACAAGTGCACCCAGCCCAGGGCACGCGTATGCAGCAGGGGCTCTATGCATGCACACGACCTGCCGACTCCCTCCCGGGGGTGCCTTGGGCCTGGAAGCTGTGATCTGCAAACTGCTTGTGCAGAGGCAGATGGGCTTTAGCCCGGGAGAGGGTGCAGGGCCGCACACCTGCTCACGGAGGCCGGGATGCCTGGCGGGATGGCGGGCGGCGCTCAGCTCAGCGCGGCCTTCCAGGGCTGCCCTCGGCTCTCCCACTGCGCTGCTAGGGGCTGGCGGGGGCTCTGCAGCTGCCGGGAGCCATGCCGCTGCATGAGGGTGGCCCTCAGCACAAGGACGGTCTTGTCCCGGGAAGAAAAGCTCCCAGGAGTGTGACTAACGTGGCCCGGGACCCCCGCCAGACCCTGCGGCCCCTCAATGAGTGCTCTGTGCGCGGGTACAGCCAGCCCCGTGTGAGCAGAAAGACAATGTTTGGGCTCTTGTGGCCTGGGCCGGAGATCCCGAGCGGCCCCCAGGCCACCACCGCCCTTTCCAGCCCCCAGGTCCTGAGGCCGCCCCCCACCCCCCCAAAGGACCGGGGCCTGGGATCCGCCGGGGCAGGTCCTGCCAGCCAGGGCGGTGGGGCGGGGGGGGCAGCTCCACGGTCCGCAGACGGGGCTGGATTTAAAGTCTGAGCTGGGAAGCCACTTGCGCGGGTCTCCGGAGCTCTTACTTTCGCGTTAAGCTGGTGCGCGCCTGGCCTGCCCCAGCCAGCCTCGTCAGATTTGTAACGCCACAGAGGAAATCCCAAGAAATCCTACCTGATCCCCCTGCCTCCAGCTTTGGGCCTCCAGTCCACCCTCGGCGAGGCCGCCAGGGTGAGCCTCGGAACACACAAATCCAACCACGGTGCTCCCCTGCTCAAAACCCCTTCCAAGAGCTCCCCATGGCTTCGGGGAGTAACTCCAAGCTCCTCCACGGGACACACAAGGCCCCACCCGGGCTCGTCCGTTGCCCAGCCCTTTCCTTGGGCTTTCCCACCACACGCACATGCAAGTGTGCACACACCACGACCCAGCCGGCCACCGGAGCACGCTGCCTTGGGGCCTCTTCTGTCTTGTCCATTCTCATAGCCCAGTGAACCCCTGGGTATCCTCCGAGGCTTAGCCCAGGGGTCACCTCCTCCGAGAAGCCTTCCCTGACCACCCCCAGGGACACACATACACACACGCACACACACACAGGAATAGACTCCTCTGCCTTCCTACAGCCGTGCCGACCCCTAACCCAGCACCCAGCACCCTGGGACACCTGTCGTCACCCAGCTACCTGTGATCATCCACACAGGACTGCGACCAGCTCCAGGCAAGAGGCCATACCCTGCTCGTTCCCGTAACTCCGGCCCCAGCACGAGGCCTGCCCGGCAGTGTGGATGTGCGGCGATCCTGGTTTCTGAATACATTTCTTAGGGTGAACGAGAGGATAAACTGACTGGCTAATCCTGATATCAGAAAGCTGTTCCTCCCGTGGGGTCTTGGGGCCCCGAGCGCTCAGGTGGCACCAACCCAGACCTGCGGGGCCCCAGCCCGAAATGTGGGGGAGTGCGTGTGGTGGGCGGGGCGCTGTCAGGGCCCATCGGTCAGGGTCCCAGTGATCACGGACCCTACAGTACCCTCCGGAGTCAGCCCCTCCCAGGGGGGCCTCCTGGTCTGGGGAGGGGGCCTGGGCGTGGAGGCAGGGACGGCCACTTCCAGGGTCCTATAAAGCGGGCTGCCACCCTAAACTTCTAAAATTGCAAAGCTGATTCCCAGCCCATAACACCTGCGCGGGGTGGGGTGGGGGGCCGGCACGTCCCCTGCCCCGGACTTCTGCCACCTTTCCTCGCAGCGTCACACCCGCGTGTCACCCCCACCCCTCCTCGAGGCGGGAACCCCCTCCAGGCAAGGCACCGATCGCACCTGACATAGCACCACCTCCCCAGACCCCACACACAGGCAGCGGCGCCCTGATGCTGGACGTCCGCTGAGGCCTGGGGGCGGCTGGGGGAGGGGCACATCTGCGCCAGAGCTCCCAGCCCAGCCACAGGGTCAGCCCCAGGGCACAAGCTGCCAGCGCCCGGGTGCTGTCCAGCCACGGCCGGTCTGCTCAGGCGGGAGCCCATCGGCAGTGCCCGCAGCACCCCAAACCCACGTGGGGCAAGGCATTGCTCAGGACGGAGCCTCAGGCTCCTCATCTGTGAAATGGGGCAATCAGCAAGGCTGTGGGATCAGACCGGGGGAACAGCCCTGCTCCCTACAAAGCGGGGCGCCTGCTGTTACGAATGCTGAGGAGGGGCCCCCGGCAGCCACAGGTGAACTCAGTCTCCAGGGGCCCCTTGCCTCCCTGGGATGGGCCCGGCACCCCATCCTTGCCTGAAGCCACCCCCAGGCTGTTCGCAACTTCTTCCCTGTTCAGCGCCCCCTCTACGAAGCACTCCTAGCACAAAGAAGGAGCCAGGCCCTGTCCGGTGACTCCACGCACCCCTCCCCGCGAGAGCAGCGGCCCCTAGAGCCCTGCAGGGTGAGGCGCACTGCCAGTGGTCAGACCGCTGGGGGGGCATGCATGCCCGGGCCCCCTGCTTCGGAGCCCGCCTGGGCCCACAGTGGTACCAGCAGCACACGAGGCGGGACGTCCTCTCAAAAGGCCTTCTGCCTGCCTCCACCAGCACCTGTCTGAGCCCAGGCCAGGTCCGAGCTCCAGGAGGCGGCGCTGCATGTGGCGTGCCCCCACCCAGCGTCCTGGGTGCTGTCGTGTGCTATCCCCCTCGGCTGGGAGTCATTCTTCCCCCAGCCACTCTCCCCGCCACGGCACCTCCCATCTTGTAATCAAGCAACGTGCTCCGGGGAGAGGAGAATGAGGGGACACACCGCTACCTGAGGCTGGGGCCTCATCAAGAGGGGGGGCTGGGGCTCAGCATGGAGCCTCAGGCTGGACAAAGGCGGACACTCGCTGCCCTGCCCAGTGCCGGCAGCACCCCAGAGAAGGCAGGGCCTGGCGGGGTTGGATCCAGAGTCCCCTCCCAGCAAGGAGACAGTAAGGGGCCCAGGGCTTCTGGGGGTCTCGGGAGGGAGCAGGAACCTAGCGCGGGTGGGGGGGCTCAGAAAACCTGAGCACGCTCCTGTTACTTTGTTGCCTCCTGGGCCCCAGGGGGCAGCAGGTGCTGAGCCTGCAGGTGGGGACATGTCAGGCAGATGGCACCTGACGCTCAGCGAGACGGGGGGGGGGGGGGTCCCAGGGACTGCAGCAGGGAGAGGACAGCAGGCAGCCCCTGGGGCCTGGGGGCTGGAGAAAGAGCTCGGAGGGGCCCAGGCCTGACCCCGGGCCATTGGGGTTCGGTCATGTGACTCTGCCTCCTCCCCCCCCCCACCAGAGAGGACAGACAGAGGCAGGCGAGAGAAGAAAGACTCCAGGTGCCCCCAGAAGCATCTCAGCCCCTGTGGCCACAGCAGTGAGGACCGGGACCCTCGGGGTTCAGAGCCATGTGCTCCTAGTGAGGCAAAAGCCTTGCAGACAAAGGCACAGGGCGCAGCACGCTGCCCACCCCCCAGGAAATGGGCAGTGGGGTCCCTGCAGCTCGGAGCTCTGGCCTCCAGGACCGGCAGCTGGGGCAGCGGCTGGCGGGGGGCGGGGTCCTCAGCCTCAGGACCCCCTGGAGGCCGTACTAGGGAGCCTCCAGCTGGGCACGAGGCTCTGAATTAGCCCCCTCTGCCTTCTCCCTCCCCTCCAGCCCTGCCTCTGCCCTGAGTCACTGGACACCGTGCCCTCTCCAAAAGGCTAAGCCTGAGAAAATGACCTTCCCAACACTAAGAACCAGTAACTCTGCCGTTTGCAGGGGCTCCCCTGGACTCAGACAACCAGGCCCAAGCTCCTCAGCCTGACGCTCCGCCTCCCGGCCCCTTGCGGAAGGCCGCATCCCCCCACACACGCTCTTCTGTTAGCCAGGGGGCCCTGTGACCCCTCGTGTGACTCTGAAATGCTCTGTGGCCATCAAGGCTCTGCTTCAATGCACCTCTTCCATGAAGTCTTCCTGATCCCCCAGAACTCGACACTGGGACGGGATGCTCCGGGAATGGCGCCTGGGTGATGTGTCCTGCCCGGAGTCAGGGCTCCTCGCTACTCTGCCCACTCTTCCTTCCAGCCCGGGAGCCCCCTGCGGGCACAGACACTCAGTGCCCCGGCCCCGCTCTGGGTGGACATGGGACAGACCCGCAGGACATCTGTGCCCCTGGCCGCCCTCATCCTGGGGCCCCTGGCCTCTGCATCCTGGAGGCTCAGACCAAAAAGAGTAAAGGACCCGCGGGATTCAAATCTCTGGGCCCTCAGGTGGGACAAGGTCTGGGAAATGGGTCTCTGACTTTGAAAAGGCAGATACTTGGATCTTCTGAATGCAGAACTTAAGTGAAAAAGCCCAAAATGAGAAATGTTGCTAAGAAGGTATAAGGCATAAGAGAAAGGTCAAAACTCGGTTCCGTGCGAAGGCGGGAGAGGGTGCTCCCTCACACCCACCGCTGAGCTTCCTACACACGGGGCTCCCTGCACCACGTTAGAGACATGGCATCCTGTGTGCGGAATGAACACACCGGGAAATGAATGAGCAATCTCCCTGAAAACCCGAGAGGCTGGGAGTCTCCGTGGGCCCATCGTAGGGACGCAGCAGCTGACAGAAGCAAGGCCACTGAGCGGGGCCCCAGACAAGCAGCTACCACTCCACGAGACCCACGCTTTCGGATGAGCCACGTCACACAGCCTCCATCTGTTTGACCCCCGAGACACAGATCCGTCCGGCACCAGGCTCTGGGCCATAGAGAAAGCAGGGAGCCGCCGTGGGGCCTGCCGCCCTCCCTTTCCTGTGCGTGGATCTGGAGCCCGACTCACCCTCGAAACAGCCCAAGGCAACGTCTCTGGGCTACCGCCGGCCCACCCCTTCCATAGAACCCTACCTTGTCCATTTGTTCCTATGCTTCTCCCACTCAGGGGCGAACCCTGGAGGGTTATCCAAGGCCCTCTGAGGGATTCGGACAAATCCGGGCGAGTGAGTGGAGCATGCAACCTCAGCCTTGCCCTTCTCGGGCTCCTGCAGCTGCTGGGATGGGGGACTCACGCTTCGGGAGGGGGTGCTTTGGGCGCTGCTGCGCTCAGAACCCTCCTGGCCCCCTCAGGCCAAGACGGCCACCCTCTGGTTGGGGCTCCCGTCGCCAAGGCTCTCCAGCGGCAAGAGAAGAGAAGCCCAGCGGAAGGAAGAGTCCTCGGCCGCCAACAGGTGCGCCCTGTTTATGGCTCCTTAAAGTGATCCAGCCTACTTCTCCACCCCCTTCTTAGCTCCTCTCCAACCACGTTCTCCAAGAGCGTCACGCTTTCGATCACCGTAGGAGCGGTATGTCAACATGGTAATTATCACCATGATCATGCACTCACTCCCCAGATGAGCGGTGCCCCGCTGCCGGTGGGTGTGACGGTCACGTGCGTCTCGTGGATAGAGGTTTGAACACCGCACTGTCCCCAGCGCCTGGGCCCCGACCGCAGGGCAGCTCCAGAGGGAGTCAGGCGGGCTGGTCTCACCATGGCCGCTGGGCGTCTGAGCCGGATGGGAGCGTAAGCCGGTAGCGTCTACAAGGGAACCAGCCCTTGCAAGAGCGCCTGCTCAGCAGGATTCAGTCCCGGCCTCCAGGCATGGGGAGCCCTTCAGGCCGACTCCCAGGGAACCAGCCCTGACTCACTCCTCAGCGCGGGGCCTTACCTGACCTGGCCAGGGACTCGGGCTTTCGCAGCTGACCAACTGGTGGCCCAGAATATCCACTTCGGCCTGATTGGGCAGACCGGGGGAAAGGGATGGGGTCTGGCCTTCTGCCTAAACCAAGCTTCCCTTCACTTCCAGCAGGATATGCTGCAGGCCATAGGCCACACCCCACAGGGCTCCCACCCCCGCTGAAAAGCGGGGGTCGCCTCACCCCCACACCAAGCCTTCTTCCAGAGGAGCGTGGAAATGCTCCTGTGGAGGATGGGAGGGTGCAGCCGCAGGTGAGGGCCACAGGGCTCCTCCTGGGGAGGATGGGGCTGCCACGCCAGTGTGCGTGGGACACCAACACACGTGCTCAGGGACCAACCCAACTGCTGGTCCTCACAGAACCCCGGGGCTCTGGCAGCCCACTGGGACACCTTCTCCGAGGGGCTTCTGAGACCCGAGCCAAGGGTATGTGGTGGGGGGGCAGCAAGGGACACCCTTGGGGGGAACCTCCCCTTGCCCCCCCCTCCCCCCCCCCCCCCCCCCCCGCCAGCACCTGCAAGGGCCAGGAAGGGGCTGCAGCAGACAGATGCAGGCGGAAGGGCCCGCCGGCTTATCCCTCCTCTCTCCCGCCCCGCCAGCCCTCCCTTCCCTAGTCTGATACCCCAGGCAATTCGGAGGAGAAAACAAAAGGCCCCATCTGCTGATCAGAGCCGTGGTGTCCCAACCCGGGACAGCCCCAGTGCCTCCCTAAACTGAAGCAGCCCGTTCCAGCTGCAGGACGGGGTGGTGGCATCTGATGCTGTCTGTCAGAAAAGTACAGTGGAGTTCCAGTCTGTGCATCTCCAAGCGCCGGGGAAGGGCGCGTGGGCGGCCGCTGGACGCCGGATCCCCCCGCAGGGCTGTGGGAGCCCAACCCTGGTGTCCAGCCTCCCCCTGCTCAGATAAGGACGGGCGTCCCTCTGCGCCCCTGCCTCCCTTGGGAGAACCAGCAGGCACCACCCGCCCCAGCGGCTGCTCAGAAAACAGACCCCCAGCAGGGCCACCCTGAGGCTCCGGACTTAACAAGAAAAACGCAATTAGCAGCCTCCAGTCCTGTCTGCGTCCCCACCTAGGGAGATGCAAAGCTCTACTTGGGGTAATTTTGCAGACAAAATACATACATACATACGTTTCGCCTTCGCCTCTGCCTCTGTTCAAGTTCACGGAGAGACGGAGAGAGCCCTCGGCTGACCGGAAGCCTCGCTTGGCAGCAGAGCGAGGGGGAGCTGCTCCGGGTACACGTCTCCTCCTGAGAGAGGCAGCGCGCACCCCAAACCCCGTGCTCGCCCCCTGCCCGGCCCGATCCGCCTCTCCCTCCGCGGAAACGGACGCTCGCTGAGAATTCCGGGGGGTGGGGACAACGCGTCCAAAGCGGCCCTGCGCGCCCCCGTCCACCCAGGGGTGCCCCCCCTAGCACTGCCCCCACGCGCGCACCCACACCCCCCTCCCTGACCAGCCACTCTGGCCCCAGAAGCGCCCCCCCGCCAGCCGCACCGAGCGGGAGCAGGTGCAGCCCCGCCGCGCTCCGGCCGCGTCTACACAAACTTGTTCGCGGGCGTCTGGGGAGGAGCTCGCCCGCCGCCCGCGCGGGGGTCCCGGCAGGGGTCCCGGCGGGACGCCGGGAAGACAGCACTCACCCCCCAATCGCGGCAGGCTGGGGCGCCCGCTCCGGCGGCCACGCGCCCGCTCCCGGGCGCCGAGCCCGCAGCCCGGCAGCGCCCGGAGCCCCAGCGCCCCCGCGCCCCCGCGAGCGGCCCGACGCGCCCCCCGGGGAAGAGGGCGCCGCCGCCAGGCTCCCGGGGCTGCGGGCGCCCGGGCGGAGCGGGCGGCGCGGACGGGCGCCGGGCGGGCGGAGCGGGCGGCGGGGGGCGGCGGGCTCTGCACATGCTCACTCGCGCGGCCCGGGGACAACGGCCGGCCGCCGCCGGGTCCTAGAGGCGCCCGCGCCCGCCGCCGCCCGTCGCGTGGGAGGGGTCGAGCTGGGGGCGGGGGCCGCACCCCGGGCCGGCCCGCAGGCCGGCGCACCCCGGCGGAGCTAGGGACCCGCGCGTGCTGCCCACGCGCGCACACGGGCGCACACGCACAGCCCCACTGGTGTGATGCACACACCGGCGGGTGCATTGGCACTCACACCCTGACACGCGTATCCACACTGCCACGATCACTCAGACACTCAGACCAACGCACCGTTTGACAGACACACTGAATCACTGCTTCCCAGCCACGCTGACACCCACTCTCACTCACCCGCACACACTGGGCTCTGTCCCACTCACTCACGAACCACACCGGACACTGGGATGGGCACACACACTTTGTGGTACTTGAGTACCAACACACGGTCAGACACACACTGGCTCACCGTCCCATCCGCAGCTGGACACGGACGCCCACGTCCTCCTGCACACGGGCGCACTGAGCCAGCCACACACAGAAGCACCTCCGCACGGGCAAATACACGGACCCCTTCTCCAGAGCCTGCACGCTCAGGGCGCCCACACCAGCAACTACCCTGCCCCACACCGACACCCGGGGACTGACCCACACTAGACAGTCGCCCACGGAAGCAGTTCCACACTCTTGCATAGAGTCCTATGGGGCACCGACCCACAGGCGCACGCACACACTCACTCCCGCGTGCGTGCACAAGGCGGTAGGCGCCAATAAAGACACTCAGGTATGTACAACCACAATCCCCCTCTTTAAATAAGGGCTGGATCCAACCCTAAGGATTTCCCCTCCAAGCATCTCCCCTGCCCCTGCTCCTCAGAAGTCCCCAAGCCACAGTGCCACCCCTGCGGGTGCATCAGGGGGCCCTGTCCTCACCCAGGGCTGGCTGCTTAGATGCTCCCGGAGGCTGAGGGCCGGCAGAGGCTGCAGGAGCCCCGTCTTCCTGAAAGGGAGTGTCAGGCCTCTGACGACCGCCAGGGGCAGAGCTGCTTGGCAAGACTCAGAGGAGCCTGTTTTCAACAGGTGCAAGGCGG
>NW_028274816.1:79394925-79477425 GCF_037043125.1 Eumetopias jubatus | reverse complement strand
GAAAATGCACCCATCCCCGGGCTCTCGTGAGGATTGACAAAATGTGCATGGCGTGGCGCGCATGGCCTGCCACGGAATAAACGTATTAACGCGTCTTAGCAAATATCATATGCAGAGCTTTCTCCCAAGCTTCTGTGACCCGGAAATGCCGCCTGTGGGTGCTTTCTGGACCCACCAGGCTCGTGGCACGCCCCCGCCCCCGCCCTGACATCCCAGTCGCCACCTCGCCTGCAGAAAACGCATTACCCCCTTGCGACCCGGGGCACACGTGATTTTGTCTGTCATCTCCTTTCTGACCCTCACCGGCCCCCACAGCTAGAATGTCAGCCCCCGCAGACCCGGGGAAATTTCTGTCTCATTCACGGCTCTATCCTTAGGCTCTAGCTTAATTCTTGGCACATAGGCACGGTCACTAAATAGTTACTAAATAAATAATTGATTGATTTTTAAAAATGCAGTAAGTCTAGCATGACATATTTTTAATGAATCCGAGCGAGTCCCCAGTGGTCGGCCGCGGGGCTTCCCAGGGATTCAGAGACGGCTCCCTCCCGCGCAGGTCCCAGATGGAGCCCCTTTGCAACCAGCCCTCTGGCAGTCACCCCGGGGACTCTGCTGGCTACCAGCGAGACCCTGCGTGGTAGGGGGGAGTGTGAATGGCTCACGGAGCTGGGTCCCCCTGCCACAGGCCTCGGTGGGATGACGAGGCACCAGCCCCCGGCCACCTGCCTCCAAACAGCCTCTTCCTCCGACCACAGAGCCCTCGACTGCCGCTCCAGGGGACCCTGACCCACAGGCCGACTGGCTTCGCTGCCCCAGAGTGGCCTGGGAAGGCTGCATCATGTTCCCGTGGAGGGAACTCCCTGGCGACATGTCGGAAAGAGGGGACGTGGCTTCTTCCCTCCTGTGCAGGTTTTGTAGTGCAGTCAACTGTTGGGGCCGCTCTGCGCAATCAGACCCGAGGCTGGGCTCAGCGCTTGGCTGGGCTGCCCGTGTGCTGGCCTGTCCCGTGAGGAGGGGCCACAGCAGGGCCCCAGCGAGCCTCCAGGGGGACACAGCCCGGAGCTGCACCCCTGTGGAACGGAGCCTGCACAGGAAGGAGGGGGCCCGCTGCGGGTGGGGGGGTGGACCCCACCTGCCTGGAAGGGAGGCACCCCCAAAGCCCTGCCCTGCCCTGGGTCAGCTGGGCTTGCAGACCTGGCCAGAGGGGCCCCGGAGTTTCCAGGGTGCGGGAGCCGTGGAGGGGCCCGGGGCTCAGCAGGAGGAGGAAGCCTGAGTTCCCTTCTGGTCTGACCCGAGCAGATGGCCCGGCCTCGTGCAGAACTCCCCCCCCTGGGTCCTGGCTTGCCTTTCTGTAAGGCACGTGGTCTAGTCGGTACAGAACGGCCTTTCTTTAAGAAACACGGGGGACAGAAGGGGCCAGCTTTGGGGTCAGCTCTGCTTCTCTAACTGGGCAAATCACATCATTTCCCCCACCCCTGGGTAGTTTTCTAATCTGCCAAACTGGCAGAAGATTCCGGGGCACGGCTCCTGGCACAGGGTGTCTCCATATGGGGCAGCTACGGTGACTCTCCCCCCTCTGGAGGCGGTTACCGTAACCCCGACAGGCCCCAGCGTGGTGTCCGACCGGGCAGGTGCAGGAAGAAGTTTTGCTGGGTTGGGTTTAGAACCGCCTGAGCCCGCTGCCCTCCCTATGGCGCGGAGGCCCCCGCCGGGCAGGGCTGAGGGACGAAGGCCCTGAGTGGCCACGGAGGGCGGACGTCGTGGTGGTTTGGGTCCGATGCAGAGCTTACGGGGTCTGCTGTCTGCTGGAAGGCGGAGGGCGGGGAGCAGACCTGGGGCCGGGGAACGGCATGGTGGACCCACACAGGGGCGCCCGGCAGAAGGAGCTCCCCATCCCTCTCCCACGTCCACGAATGTCCCCGTGAGTCATTCATCAGAGGCCCAGCACGCGTCAGGTGAACAAGAGGAGGTGCGTTCACGGCAGTACACGTCTTCTTCTGAGATCACTGCAGATGTGCAGAAGAGCTGCAAAGCCAGCAGAGAGCCCGCACGCACCCCTCCCTCTGCTCCCCCTTGCAGCCCGGGTGCCTCTGCCAAACCGAGACCCGCCGCCAGCCACAGGCTCCAGAATCGTCCGTTCGCGTCCTCTTGGTGTGCCAGCCGCTCCCAGGCCCCACAACAGCTCCTTGTGCTCTTTGTGACCCTGACAGCCCCGGGAAGGTTCGGAGGCTAGGGGATGCCGTCTCCCGGTGTGTGAGGCCCCCAGCTCCGTTACTGGACACCCACCCGGTCAGCGTCCCGAGGAAAGGGGAGGAGAAGGGGAAGCCTCCATGCAAGAAATCCCAACCAACCGGGGACCGGTGGGTGGTGGGGGCCGAAGTGAAATCTGCAGGATAGGCCCAGTCGGGTCGCAGATGCACGCTGGGCTCCAGCTGTCCCCCCCCGACTCCCCGAGCCGTGCCGCCTCTCCCGCCCCACGTGGGGCCCCCCATTCATCCACCTGCATGGCCCTCCCACGAGGGAAAGCACCACGCCCACCACAGGGACGGGGGGTGTCTGAGTAGCTCAGACGGGCCTGCCGACCCCCCTGCACCTGCTCAGAGGAGCAGGAGAGGGGATGGAGGGGCTCCTGGAGCAGCGACGGGGAGGGCGGTCCGGGCTGACAGACTGTGCTGGTGGCCGGTCCAGGCCGCACGCGCTCCCGGACGGATGGGGGAGGCTGAGAAGTCCCTGGGCTGGCAGGTGAGCTGGGACAAGATGCCACAGCAATCTGACCTGCGTCCCAGGGCCGCGGGAAGCTCTCGACCAGGGGCTGGAAACGGGACGTGGGCAAGGCAGGGGGCGGGGTCCTGACCCACCCGACCACAGGCCCCAGGCCCGCCTCCCACAGCGGCAGCCGCGGTGGGAGCGTGGGGCCTTCTCTCTGTGGGGTTCTGTATGTATGAGTTTCGCCCACAGAATCTCAGGCTGAGATTAAGACAGATTTCCCCGCCACCGACTCCCCCTGGAGTCCCCTGGGGAGCAGCAGTCCTGCACACACACCCCCACCAAGTTCCTGGTCAGCACCCCGCCTGCCACGGAGGGAGCGATGGCCGGGCTCAGGTGCCTGTCAGGCTCCCGACCTGCCTCCACCCAGCTCCCCCCGAGCTCCGAGGAGCAGGGAGATGGAAAGTGACAGCAAGTGCTGGGAGCCACTGAATCTCTGCCACCTCGGTTTCCTGGCAGACGGAGCTGACTCCAGGGGGACAAGGCCCCTCAGAGACACCGGGGTCCCTCACCGGTCTGGCTCCCCCACTCCCTCCTTCCCCACGGGTCAGGGTCCCGGCCCCAGACCCTGGGCCCCGCGTCCAGCCACGGCTCCAGACCCCAAACCCCACCACCAGCTGGGCTCCAGACCCTGAACCTCGTGTCCAGCCAGGCTCCAGACCCCGAACCCAGCTCCAGACCCTGGGCCCCGTGTCCAGCCATGGCCACCCCTGCACCCTCCCTGCAGACAGGCCGGCCCCATCACTGGGGCTATCTCCTCAGAAGAACCCACTTCTCTTCGGCTTCGCAGAGATAACTGCTCCAAGTTCTGCTCCTAACAGCTTCCGACAATCTTGGGGACAGTCTCCCGGGATAATGAATTACTCTATCTGTGTTCAGTTTCTTTGTTTCCTTCTTTTTTTTTTTTTTTTTTTTGGCCAACAGCAGATTGGGGGTGTCTCGGGCCACCACGTCTTCCCAACAACCCAGACAGTGTCCGGTTTGTTATACAACAGACTTCTGGAGGAATCTTTTCTGAGGGAAAATGTGGGGAAAAAATAATCTCATCTTAAATGCAGGCATTTAAGGCCAAGGCACCCCCCTCCTCAGGATCCTTCCAGGTCCTACAAGGTGGGGATTCAGGAGCCAGACCTGGCTTGATCCAGCCAGACCTGCTACCCACCTTGTGCCAGCCCCACCCAGGACATGACCGAGCGTCAAACCCTGGGTTAAATGCTCCGACTTCCCCCAGTCCCAACACAGACACATGCATGTGCACATGCAGGCATGCTCCCACCAGCGTGCACACACATTCACACAGACGGTTTTGTCTGTGTGTTTGCTGTGATCCTAACATGGGGGCTTTGTTCTTACTAGTGTCCTGGGCTCTTGCAACCGTCCCAGCCCCCAGCAAGGGCCTAACGAGCCCACCGAGGAGTCGGGAGGCCCTGGCTTGCCCCGGCCTTTCTCGGGGGCCCCTGGCACCCAGGAGGTAGTGGGCATGGCCTGGCTGGGGTGGGCCCATGTGGCCCAGGTGGGGCAGGCCCTGAATGCCAGGCAGGGAGGTGGGGAGGCCAGTCTATAATCCCCCACTGAAGCTGGTGCGGCTTATTTACGATGCTTTTAGCTCCAAGCAGACCCATTTCCGAACTCCTCTCCAAGATATAAATTATCCTAAAGGGCTGGTTTGTATCACTGTGGTTGGACAATGCCTAACCAGAAAGCACTCCCACCTCTCAGCAGTTCCCATCCAGGGAGAGCTATGGATTTTTTTTTTCCCTCCCTTACTGAGCACTTCAGAAAGGGGGCTGAAAACCTTCAATAGGTTTCGTTTTTAGGGAAAGCAATTTTGGCTTATTAGGCCACTGTTGGCTTCAGAAATATGCTCACTAATGACTTCTATTTAAATATTTTCCTCCAGCTGAGACTTTTTCAAAAATACCATGTTAATGGATTCAACATCCCCTAAATGGGTGTTTCCCCACCTCGGCCTCTGAACTTTCTTGGCTGGATCCTCTACACAGTGAAGAGGTCCCAAGCAGCCCGCATGGAGACAACCCATCCGAATCCCCCGTAGAAACGACGCTGTCCCCCCTCGTAGCGCTCCGGGCCATCAGCTTTGTGTGAGCACTAACTCAGAGGGAATTGCCGGTCCCTCAGAATCCTGGCTCCCGGGCTCCTCCAGTTGGAAAGCCAAGCCCTCCGGCCTTGCACAAAAAGGCCCAGCCTGCCCTCAATGGGGCTGCAATGCCCACCACGCTCCCCACTGAACCCCAGGCTAGAAACGGTGGTGCGGCCGCCCAGGCTCCAGGCCGCCCTCCCGGGCAGCCCGCAGCCAGAAGTGCGGCACCTGCTTGAATGGTGTTCCCTTGAAACTCTTGACCATGTGTGAATAGGGGTCTCCCACATTCTCAGTCTGTTCCAGGCCCCGCAAGTTGTCCAGTGGCGCCCAGATCCACCATCCTTTGTGCGAGGCCGTCTGCTGTTTGTCGGTGGGATACACCCGGGGGGTGTGGGGGGTGCTGGCCGGGCGTCCCTGCAGCCCCGTGGCTGAACAAGCCAAGGTCCACCATGCAGTTCTCTGCCCTCCTGCTTCTGAGTCGCCCGGCCGTGGTCGAACAACATGGCCCCTGGCGGCCTCAGTTTTCCGTCTGAGAAATGGGATCACGCCGTGCCTGCTTCCCAGGCTGCACCCCAGGGCTACTCTGCAGACCCTCCGGGAGCACTTGGGAGAGTGTCGGCATAATTGTTTGCCAATATTTGTCACTGCCGGTCCTCCTCCGAGACGGGGATTTAACACGATCCTCTGGTAAGCCTTCCCTCTCGGGGGGTGTGGTGTCCCCTGACCCCAGCTCCTTGGCCCCCCTCTGGTCTGACACACACCCGAGCCAGCTCAGCATGATCGCTGTCAACACCTCCTTAGATTAGCTCAGCCCAAAGGAGGGTCTGGTTATGAGAACATGGGTGCGTCCTGCAGAACCCCAAGGCAGGACAGTAGCACGGCCTCAGTGGGGTCCGGAATCTAAACCCGGAAATGCAGGGAGTTCCAACTTAACTCCTGCTTTTCTCTGAGGAAGGGCTGCGTTCCTCTTTCTTCCTCTCCAACCCTCGGTCTCTGTCTCTGTCTCTCTGCAGACCAGCATCTTCCTCAACTCAGCTACAAGGTTAAAAGGTATTGCCTCCCCTTCTAATTCTTCCTGATGGCTCTAGCCATGGCAAGCCTCCTGATTCAGTTCCAAGGCTCTGCAGACAGGGGCCTGACCGGTCCCTCCAAGGTCAGGTGCTGGTCAGTGCAGCCCAGACTACAGGATGACCTTATGCTCTGGGCGCCTTGATCCCACCACACCTGTGTTCCACACGTGTCTGTGTTTTCCTCAGTGGTCATAAGAGACCCCTCTAGGACCACACATTTCCCATCTTTGCCTTCTCCTGTACCCAGTCCAGTGCTTGGAATATAAATTTTGTTGCATAAAGGAAGGTGTAAATGACGGAGGAGGGGCTTGCATTGCAACCCGGATCACCATGCAATCTCAGGCAGGCGGTTCCTCTGAGGGGTGCTGGGGAGCCCACCTAGCCCCCAACCCCGCCCACGCAGGCAGGGTCACCTGGCCCCCAGCTGCCTCCAGAGAATGCTGCTTAGCACCCCTGCTTGCACCCTAGCAAAGCAGGGCTCTGTCTTCCTGAATATGCAGTGCACGGCTTCAGGATCTAAGTTGATTTCTACAGGAGGGAACCTGCTCACTCAACAGAATCTACACTCCCAGAAATTATTAAAGGAGCAGAATTAAATTCACCGGGGTCGGAGGTCCGGGAACACTGGAAACACGGCATTCCCAGCAGAACCTTCGCCTAATTGCCACAGTCAAACATGCCGGAGGAGCGGAGACGCTACTGAGTTATTTACTTGGGACCTAAGACCAAAGAGAGGAGCAGAACCTGCTCCGTGGCCGTGACCCTGTGAGCTGAGGGTGCTGCGGTGGGCAGGGGCTCTCGGCATCAAAGGTGTTTCCAGAAACGGCCCCACCCACCCTTAGGATGTGGAAAAAGGGAAAGGATGTGCTCGGCCAGGACTCTGGGGACAGAGCCGACTCAGCCCATGGACTTTGGGGGCTGAGGCTCCTTCGAAGTGAGATGCAGGTGAATCCAGCCCGACGCACCTCTTCCTGGTCCCCATCGCGAAGAAAGGTGTCCGAGGCAACGCCTTCTTCTCCAGCCTGGTTTCCATCCTCTTGGGGGTGAGCTGGCCACAGGGAGTGGGAGGGGGGTCCAGCCAGCACCCCAGGCCGGGTCCTTCAGCCCAGGTCCAGCCCCCCACCAGTCGGGGACCGGTGGGCCCCACCTTTGCTCTCTGTTGGCTCAGCTTGTTCAAAAGCCCCATGGGGACTGGAAGTCCTGCTTTTTCCGAGGGTGTTCGGAGGCTCCAGTTTTGGCTACGATGCGTCAGGAGCCACGCACGCGGCCAGCGTATCCCCCTGGCCTGCAGCACGATCTTTCTGCCGGAAAGTACCGTCCATCTGTCCATCTGTAGAAAACCCACCCACCCAATCAGAGCTTCCAGAAACCACCGAGCTCACAGCGCCCTGCCCAGGGTCACAGCCGCGGGCTCTGGCTGCCCCCAAACTTCCACGTAGGTATTTGGCTTCCTGAATTCTAGTCTTTTTTTTTTTTTTTGTAATGGAACAAATAATGAGGATCTTTCAGGAAATTCTTAATAAATGGTACCCCTCCCAGATTTTGAACCAGTTGTGAAATAATATAAAAAGTACAGGTAAAGACAAGCATATGGGTTTATTGCGGCCAGAAACCAGGGGGCACAGGTGGCTTTTGGCCTGTTACGCGAGCAGCTTGCTGGCCCTGACCCCCCAAATACTGCAGCTGCACCCCCACCCGTCCTACGGAGTCTCAGGCTGGAGCCGGCCTCCCACACGGAGCAGAAGATGCAGGGAGCCCCACAGGTGTCATCTCCCTAGGATCGACGCCGCCCGTTGTGGTGGGGCGCATGTTGCTGCCGACGAACCCACACGGCCACGGCGTCGCGGGGAGGCCACGGTTTGTGCTGGGCTTCAGGCCCGCGTGGAGCCTTTTCAGACTGGCTGCCATACGCACTTCAGGCCCCTCCGTGTCTTCTCACGGCCGAGAGCGAGTCTCGGTTTCGTGCTGACTAATGTCCTGCCGTCTGGTTATCCACAAGGACATGTCGGTGGCCTCCGAGTTTGGGCGATGCTGAGGTCCATGTGCAGATCCTGCAGGAGGAAAGGCATCTCAATACTCATACCTCCCCTCAGCCCCAGTAAAGCGAGTTCCAGCTGAAAGAAGACATAACTCCCCCAGATATGAGTAACCGTGAAATCCACAGGACGACAGCCCTAACTCAGTGCAGCCACGTAACTGGTAATTAATTCATCACATCGGTTCCCACGTGGACCAGAGATGAATGTGTGCCACGAGCTAATTCTGCTCGGGTCGCGGTAACTGAATGCACCCCACGGGGGGGGGTGGGGCTCGGCCAACACAGGTGCATTTCCCGCCAGTTCTGGACGCAGGAGGCCGGCCGGCTCCCCATGGGCTCCCGTGGCCTCCCCTCCGCGAGCGAACCCTCCCACTGTCCTGTCTTCTCCTTACAGGGACAACACACCTGCGGGAACGCTGACGACCTTCAAGGCCGTGTCTCCAATGGCAGCCCCTTGCTGGCTTGAGGGCTCAACGAGTAGGTTTGGGGGCAGGCGTGGCCATGAAACACCAGAGGCTTACACGTGTGGGTTCACGGCAGCTAAAAGACGGAAAGAGCTCAAGGTGCTCTAACCGATGAGCGGTAAACAGAACGTGGCCCATCGTGCCGTGGGGACCCATGGGCTCTGACCCTGCTCCAACATGCGGGAACCGTGGACCGTTGGGCCACGTAACAGAGCCACATGCAGAAGGACAGACTGTGTGTGAGTCCACGTACATGAGGTCCCGAGAATTGTCAAAGTCACGGACACAGGGCGTGCGTCTCAGAGACAAGTAGCGGCTCTGGGGGGAGCACAGACGGGGACGTTACTCCTTCTTGGGGACAGAGTTGCGGTTCGGGAAGACGGACAAGTTTGGGAAATGGAGACACGTCACACTTGCCCAATATTGTGGGTACAATTAATGCACAGAGTTGTACACTTAAAAATGGTTAAAATGGCAAATTTTATGTTACAGATACTTTATCGCGCTAAAAACGAATACATAACAGACGAAGGTAGGTCCCTCTCGTGGGCTCCGGAGGCGCCTGCCACCTTCACGGCAAGTATCCCTGCAGCACAAATCCCCCCCACCCCCGATGCCCCTGACCTTACATTGGGCTCGCCCAGATTAGCGGCTCCTGAAAGTAATCAATAATCATTCACGAAAGGCAGGAGGTGCATCAGGCTGGCTTTCTGCTGCGTCTGGCAGTCCTGGCAGGGTGATCGCCACGGAAACTTGTGGAATCGATGCATTAGCAAAGCAGGGCAAGGCAGGCTGTGGGCGGTGTCCGGTGCTGGACGCGTCCCTGTGTTCTTCCTGCCCAGCCCGCTACCTGACCCCTTGCAGGGACTCAGCGGCGTGTCTGTCAGGTGGACAGACGTGGGAGTGGACGAGTGGACGAGCTAACGGGCGCAGAATGAGGGAGGCGAGGCTCTCACCTGCCCAGAGGTGGTGGGAGCGGACTCCAGGTTCAGAAGCACCTACTGGAGAGCTGACCCTCTGCCTTCAAAGGCATCTTTCGGCATCTGCCGAGCTGTTGTGGAGAGGAGGAAGCAGGTATCCTGGGATCCCCGAGGAACCCACGAGGGAGCTTCAACACAGCTGAATTTGGCACCATTTCAGAAAGAAAAAGGTCTACGGACTCCTGCTCCAAGCACGTGAGAGGTGCTCTGCGAGGCGTTCAACTCACATCCGGTTCCATTTCCCACCCTCCTGATGCAGGCACGACTCCCCACACTCCCTGCATGTGCCAGAGACCACACGGCCTGCTCCAGGTCTCGGTGACGGTGGGCTACACCGGGATGCCAGCTTGGGAGCAGCCGGCTCCACAGCCTGCAGGGTGAGGTAGTGAGTTCCCCGTCGCTGGGGCAGGCCAAGTAGAGCCCGGGTTGATGGTTTGCTTAGGCCAAGGGAGCTGGAGGGATGGACCTGGTTGGCATCTCTCTGGCTCCGGGGCAAGGGGCCCAGCCCAGTGTCCCACCTGCAGGGACACCTACCTGCCCTCCAAGCCACACCCAGGCGGCTTGAGGAACACACCTGACACGCAGCACATATACACCTCCTACAGGGGCCTTGGTGGTTCGGAGCCCAACGGCTTGAGGTTTGAGTACAAGCCCCAACTCTATCACGAACTTGCTGCGTAACTCTGGGCAAATCACATAACCTCTCTGAACCCCACTTTCTTCATTTCTAAAGTGGGAATGATACTATATTCTCAGATGCCCTTGTCAGGAGGGATTTTCCGCCTTCGTTCATTCTGTTGCCACGCATGGGCCCCCACCTCCGGGCTACCCTCCCCAGGTCTCCTTGTCCACAACCTGTACCCAGCTGAGCAGAACTTTCGTGTTTTAAGCCAGAGAAACTGCTGTTCGGATTCATCCACTTTTTCTCTGCCTGTGTAGACACGTGGGTCATTCTCTTTCCTGAAGGGAGCCATCCTCGGCAATGGGACGAGGGGCAAGGAGATTCATTCTCCGAGATAATTATCTGATTCCGTCCGTAGGCAGAAAGGGACCCCAAGGCCCCGGAGAAGTCACCTCGCGGGCAGGTGGGGGCTGGGCTCCACCTCGGAGCGTGGGCGGTGGGTTTTTCTGGCCCAGACCGTGCAGGCGACCCCAAGCCGCTCTTCCTAGGGCACCCGCAGGGGGAGACAAAGGGGATGCCCCTCGGGAGCAGAAGAATCACTGCACCCCTGCGGGACGGAGATCTCCCCCGTTCAGTACGGCGGCCACGGGCCACCCACGGCTGTTGAAGCCCACAGTTTAATCAAGTAAACTGAGATGAAATTGAAACTACTTCCTCAGTCACCACGAGCCACATTTCCAGGGTTCCGGGGCCACGTGTGGTTGGCGGCCACGTCAGACAATGCGGAGTCACAGGACGTTTCTGTCGATGCAAAGATCTCTGGGACGGTGCAGATCTAGGAAGGCTTCCTCATCTGACGCGTGGGGCCTGGGAGCTCCCCGCTGGGGGGCGGCCCCGTGTGCCGGAGGAGGTCTGACAACATCCGCGACCTCTACCCACTCGAGGCCGGTCCTACCCCACCCCCAGTCGTGACAACCAAAGTATCTCCAGATTGCCGAATGTCGCTTGGTAGTGGGGAGAGGGGACAAATTCACCCCCGTCAAGAACCACAGAGCAGACCACACAGACCGTCATGCTCACTGCCGGGGGGCGGGGGACAAAGAGAGAAAGGTGGCTGGCCCGGCACGGAGTGCACGTGGGCCCATCCCAGTGGACTGGGCAGCCAAGCTTCTGGACAACAGCAAGGGTGGGGAAGGAGAGGGAGGCTGGCGAAGAGTCCGTAAGAGTCACCTGGGTCTACTCTGCCTGTACCACTGCAGTGGCCTCCCCCGTGGCCTCCCCCATGGCCTCCCAGCCTCCCGCCTCCACCCCACATGTTCAGCCTTGCACGCTGCCCACGAGTGCCTTTGAATAGAAATACCCTAGACTGTCGTTTCCCTTTCCAAGTGCACCTGGTGCTTCCCTCTGCTCTAAGATCGGGATGCCTTGGCCTGGTGCCCACACCCTGCCCCCCACACTTTCCAGGGGTGCCACGGGCTGGCTTCCCTGAGTTTGCATCTGCAGCTCCCAGTACTTGGACCGCCGTCCCTCCTGCTGTCCCGCACAGCCTCACTCACCTGTCCTGGCCGGGGGTCCCCAGGACCAGCCACGTGTGCACCGATCCTCTAGAAGGACTCCTGCGCTCGGCGTAGAGCTGGCCCCACAGCCGTGGCTTATTGCAGGGAAAAGATGCGCGACAGCAGGGGAGAAGGTCACCGGGGGCGTCTGGAAGAATATGTGTCCAGGTGACCAGCGCTTTCCCTCCCGGGTGGCCACCCTGCCCAAGCTCCTTTCCCCAGCTCCAAGCACGCGGCCACGTGTGGGTTGTGTTTCTGCCCAGGGAAGCCAGTGTGAGACTCAGAGTTTGGTGTTTCACGGGGGCTGATCACGCGGGCATGGCTGGCCTCACAAACACCACCAAGCCCGACTCCTTAGACAGCACGAGTCCACGTCAAGCACGTGGTTGGGTCGGTCCACTTACCACAAGCCGGCTCCATCCATCAGAGAATGCTCCGGAAGCCCAGTGCCCTGACTCCCACCAGGACTGGGCCGGCTCGCAGGCTCCTCTCAGGCAGCCGCTTCGAGCTCACTCTGCCGGCTCCTTCCCCACATCGGAGGCCACGCTCAGTAAACTCTCTAGCCTCTGGGGAAAGCCGGCCCGGGTCTCTGGGTGTCTGCGGCTCTCCCCGCCTTCTTGAATCACAGAAGGCCCCAGGAGGGCCTTGTATGCCTGCGTGCTCCCCTCCAGACCGGGGGCACCTTGAGGGTGGGGACTGGCATTTCCTCTCGCTGTTTCCAGGGCCAGCATGGGGCCCGGTGCCGTCAGGGACTGATGCGTGTTTCCTCAATGAGCCAGCAACTGGAGAACATGAATGCAAAGGGGCCGAGGGTGCAGGAGATAGAGAGAGATGGCAGGGCCCTGTCCAGGCACGCTGAGCCGGAGCAGGTGCGCACGGCCAGACAGGAGCTCCATCCGTCCATCCTGGCCACCAGGAGAGCCAACGGCTTCCTGACTCACGTCCCGCCTCTGCAGCCACCCCCGGGATCACACGGTTCCTCCCCCGGGGGGAGGCAGCCTTGGGGCAGTGAGATCCCCGTCCGACATCTGGAAGGCAGCATGGGGGCCAGGGAAGGGCTAGAGAACAAGGCCAGCGTCCCTTTAGGAGAAGGCCACTGGTGAGATGCCACACCAGGGAGGGGCGCGACAGAAGGAGGAACTGCCTTCAGGTCCCAGGCCCCTGTCCCTGCGGTTGCAGAGTGGAGTCCATGCCCACCCCTGGGGCTCGGAGTCCAGGGGCCCGGGTTGGCATCGGCTGGACCACCTGTGTGCGACCAGCAAGGGCCTGAGCCCCTGGGGCCTGAGTGCCTGCGTCCGTGCCATGGGACTATCCCCCCCTTCCTGCGGACACTGTGAGGGTCAATGAAATAGGTGTGCGGAGCCCCTGGCATAGTGGCTGCCCGGTGCCTGGAGAGCTGCGGGGTGTGACCGCCGCACCATCAGGACTCTGTCTCTCCGCTCCCTCGAGAGGGTTTTGGGGGGGGCCCGCGCTCACCGCACCCCCCAACGCCATTGCGGTCAGTCGGGCTCCCCGGACAAACACCCGCCGGCTCCCGCCCACGTGAGAAACAGCCCCAGAGACTTTGGGGTAACCATGGCAACTGCCTTCCGAGCAGGATTATTGCGCCTTTGTCAGAAAGTTCTCTCTCCCCTCCGCTTTCGGGTGCCCCAAAGTTCACTGAACAAGGACGGGTGGTTTGTGACACCTTGGCGCTGAGTGTTTCCCGCTAGAAACCCTTCCCCAGCTCAGCAATGCGGCCGGCAGGGAAGGGCCCGGAAGCCTGCTCCACCCACAGCGCTCTCCCGCGGGGGACGCTCCTGTCCTCCAGCCGCAGACAGCCAGATCTGTGTCCTGGGCCCCCTTCAGCTGCCGCATCCCCCCTCAAACCAGGGGCTGAGGTCCGCGGTTGAGCCTTAGGGGAGACCTTCGATTCCCCGTGTGAAGCGGGTCAGGGATATTAGGCTACCAGTCCCACCCAGAGTCTGGCACAAATACGTGCTCCCAGATGAATGAATGAATGAATGAATGAACTAATTCCTAGCTGTGTCTCTCTCCAGAAGCTCGAATAAAGGAATGACTTTGGAAGTTCGTGACAAGTGGCCCGGGGCTCCCTGCGCACAGGGCGGCTGTCCTGTTTAACAAAGAAGCAGCTCAGTGCCCCCACCCAGGCCCGGCCTCAGAGACGCCCGGCCCTCACAGGGAGACCCCACCCTGGGCTCAGGAGGGCCCCTCCTCACTGGCTTGCCCTGCACCCTTCTATCCTGGCTCTGCTGGGCTCAGAAAACCTCGTCCCCCAGGCAGGACTCAGAAGGAAAGCCTCGTCCTCCGGGGCCAGCGGAGGGGACCCCAGGCCCGAGCCGCGCAGTCGGAGCTGACTCCACCTTGTCGCCATCAGGGGAGAAATAAAATCCTGGGGTTCGGGCCATGGGTTGACCTGCCCCAGAAAACAGCCCTTCACCCCTCGGACTTAGAGTCCACAGGGAGGCCATCTGCTTCCCAGAGTGCTCGGGGGGCCACGTCCTTGGCCTGCCGGGGAGAGAAAGGCGGTGTCCCGGCGGTGGCAGGAGGCCGGTTCCGCAGGGATGAGAGGCTGCGCACGGCGGGCTGGCCACCCCGGCAGGGCTGCAGCCTCCAGTGAGCTGCCCGGACAGAGGCCCTCAGTCCAGTTCGCACCTGCTCGCCGCCGCCGCCGGGACCCCGTCGGGGGAGCAAGGCTGTGGCCGGGCCAGAGCCCAGCCCCTCTCAGGCCTCCATCTGGGGCCCCATCAGGCTCCCTGCTCAGCCGGCCCAGGGCACCGCGGGGCAGTGAAGGGGTGGCTGGACAAGACAGAAGGAAGCTACACCTGCCGAGTGCCCAGCACATCGCGGGTGGTGGGCTGGGCTGTTCATGCCATCTCCCTCGTGCAGGTCCCGCCTGGCGTATGGTCGGGACGAGGCCCAGGGAAGGCTGGAGGCAGGTCCTGAGCCCCGGGGCCTGGTGGGCAGCTCCCTCCCCGGGGCTCGGCCTGGAGCTGGGCGTTAGCAGAGCCTGGGATGGGGCTGCAGTGTCTGGTCAGGGTCAGGGAGGGGCCAGGCATCTGGGCGCAGATGTCCGGCCAGACAAGAGCCTAGACCCGAATCCCTCGACCGCCACCACGGAAGGGACCCCTTCTCTCTGCCCACTCCGTAAGGACAGTGTGGATGCCCAGGCCCAGCCCAGGGCAGGCGTCCGGGAAGGCCGCACTCTGTGTGTGAGTGACGTGGCCAAGAGTGCTCTCTGGGGCGGGCGGGGAAGACCGCCTTCATGGTGTTATCCGCGGACGCTGTGTCTAAAATTAGCTGGTCGATACTCTAAATACTCCTGAAAGGTCAGGCCTCCCGCGCCTGCGGCAGGGAAATCTCGCACGGAGTGACTCCGGCCACGTGAGCGTACACAGCTGTTTGATGTGGAGAGCTGGCTGGAGCTGGACTGTGTGGGATCCCCCGGGCTCGGTCAGCCAGCCCCCTCCTCACGGGTGCAGCGGCCTCGCGGCCCCTGGACCAGGCTGCTCAAAGGACGCGCGGCGCTCTGGTTAAGTAGCGTTTGCTACCGTCCCAGGAGCGCAAGTTCGGCACCACGCATGTCACGGGAGCTGGTTCACTTACTCCCCCACCACCGTCATCCCTGTTCCACAGATGGGGAAACCGAGGCTCAGCGTAGTTGAGCAAAGAGCTTACCGGCCACAGCTCTTAGGCGGCAGATCTGGGGCTCCGACTTCGTTGGATGCCATAACCCCTGTTCCGAATCCCCGTGCCGGGCCGAGCATCCTAGATAAAGGAGGCGCAGCTCCCGCGGGGGGCTCAGGGTCTGAGGGCAGGACAGACGCCGCTCTGGATGGACAGGGTGCCCCCGGAGATCACGCCCGTAAATGGCCGGGTCATGGGGCACTTGCTGAGGACTCGGAGCGTGTCGGAAGGACGATGGGCCGGAAGGGCATTTTGCGCAGTGGGCACAGCATAACGGGCCGTGGGACGCTGTGTCAAAGGTCTGGCCCGCGTGGCAGATGACATGGCAGCGGAGGGGCAGACGATCCGTACACACTTGCTATGCCCCAAACCAGCTCCTGCTGCGCGGGCGGCTCTCCATTCGCAGCGGCCCCATTTTTCCGGGTGCTCAGACCTCGCCCCCGTGTCCTCCTTGACTCCTGCCCACCTGTTCCATCTCGTGCCCCATCCCGCCAGCAAACTCGGCCCACCCCCACGCGGCCTCCAGAACCTCACCGCTCACCGCCCGCTCTGTCCCTGCACCTGGACCCGCAAAGCCACCCTTACCTTGCCCTCGATCATCGCCATCGGGGCAGACGTGCCCTCGTCCACGCAGTCACAGCGTGGCCAGCGTGACCCTTTTAAAATGTGAGTGGGGTCACGTCACTGTTCTGCTCAAACCCTCCAGGGGCTGCACCATGTGGTTCTCCCCTCGGGCCGCGCTCTCCCTGGGCACTGCCCCGGCTGTGATCTGGGTCAGACCCTCACTCTGCCACAGATGCCCTGCTCGGAGTCTCAGTCTCCTCATCTGCAAAATGGGCATGAAAATGTCTACCTTGCTAATACCAGTAAGAATTAAATTAAAGGAGGTACCGCGTGCTTGGCGCTCCACCGATGGCAGCTGCCGTGTTCACCGCCCAACTCTCTGCACCCCAGATCCTCCGTCTGCATAACTGGGCTGCCGCCCCGAGGCTCAGGGCTTCTCGTAAGGCTCAAACCTCAGCAGATGGATGGAGACTTTGCTCCACCTGCCAGTGTCTCCCGAGGGTTCCTGCACCGGCGTCCTCGTGGCCTCTGACCCCGACCGCAGACCCTCCCTCCACACGGCGCCCAGCCTGTTACCCCGGAGCAACTTAGACTGGGAGGCCTGGGTGCGGGGGGCTCCCCTGCGGGGCCGCAGCTCCCACCTGCCCTCCCTGCCCACGTGGGCGCTCCGTCAACGCCGGCTTAATCAGATTCTCATCAAAGAATCGAGGGCAGCGGCCTGCGAGCCCTCAACTCCTCTCCGATCCGATGCCTCCCTGCTTCTCCAGGATAGGAATTAATTGAAACGAGGGCCATTTTCCTAGAGAAAAGAAGCCAATTTAGGATTTTAGAAATAATTGCAGTTCTGGGTTATGTCCCAGTTGGGGAAGGAAGGGGCCTCCGATAAACAAACTCACAGCAAGCATGCGGAGCGCCGCCGTCCCTCCTGATAAGGATGCATTTAATCTTGTAAGATCACTTACAAAGTGCCCTCCTGCCGGCCCAGATTCCTTCGGGTGCCTAAGCACCCCCGCCCGCCACACCTGGCCCCGTGTCAGGCTCCCGTTCCTGCGCTGTCTCCCGCGTGGCCTGCCTTCGCCCGCCCGTTCCCAGAGACCAGGAGGCCTCACTCCCTGGGGGGCTCCAGGTCCCCGGAGTGCCCCACCACCACCCTTCTGCCTGCCTCCCAGGCTCTGCATCCCCAGCCTGGGCCGTCTCCCTGCTCCCCCAGGCAGCCCTCTGTCCTGCGTGGACGCTTGGCCATCCGGGGCTCACCTCAAACAGAGTCGAGGCACCCGGCCTTGCAGAGCCACCGATGGACAGCTCGAGTCAGGCAAGGCGGCAGCTCCTAACCCGCGAGGCTATGAGCCCCTCGGGGCAGGGGTTGCCAGGCCTGGGGTCACGCAGCAGTAGCCGGAGCCTTAGGGGGCTCGGGACGAGGTTTAGGGTCTGGAAGCCGTGTGTCCCCCATCGGGACAGCGGAGTCTGCCGGGTGAGTGGGACATGTGTGGGACATGTGGCTGCAGCAGAAGGACGGGCCAGCACCGGGAAGCCCTGAGAGCAGGGGAGACCTGGACGCGGTCTCGCGGGAGGGTGAGGTGCGTGAGGAAGGGGAGGGCTGAGCGGAGGGCGGGCAGGGGGCAGACAGGAGGGGAGAATGCTCTGGGCTGGAGCAGGGCGGGAGGGTGGTAAGAAGACACGGGGTGCTGGGGAGGCAGAGGGGCCCAAGCAGAGCAGACTCGCCCCAGGACTGGCCTGGGCATCGGCTAACTTAGCTCAGCTACTCAGTCCCGTCATCTCTGCCCTGGCCAACCCCACACCCCCGTGGCTCCTCCCGTCCGTCCACCTCCAAGAACGGGCAGTGGTATTTGGTAAAGCTGGGCTCCTCGGTCCAGAGGAGCAGGCGGCTCAGGGGGCTGGCGAGTACACAGCCCAGGCTGAGGTTGGAGACTGTCGAGCCCCCGGGTGACAGGTGTGCTGCCGTTCCTCGGACTACCTGTGGACAGCAGGGTCCCAGCACCCAAGCCTGGCCAGCCGACTCCTGCCTGCGGTGCTCTAGTGGCTCCACGGCCACGCTCACTGGCTGGGAAGCGGCTCACGAGGCTCCAGGCCCCCAGGACCAGCGCCAGGCCACCCCCCAGGGCTTCCCCAGCACCCAGCTCCTGGCCCTTCCTTCCACAAGCTCGGACTTGCGTTCATCACCTGTGGAGTGCTCTGTCTTTCCTTGTGTTCTCACTGCCTGGGATGCCCCGGCTCTCACACGCACACGTGCACACACCTGCGCACACACATGCCCACGGACACACACACGCACACTCGTGCACACATGCATGCATTTACTTCTTTTGTAATTACGCGTTCCGTGTTTTTCTCCAACGCTGGCTCGCGGAAGGCGTACGTTTTTACTGAATAGGCCTAAGACCAATGTTCAAACGTAGTCTGTGTGTCCCCAAGACCAGTGATATTTCATGAAACTCTGACGTTTCCCCCATTCCAAGTAGGACTCAGGAAGCCTACCTGAGCAAGACCTGCCCCCTGCACACATCTGAACATCCACACCCAGCCCCAGTATCTGACTGCAGGACCACCATCGAGGTTGGCCGTCCCCACCCCAGAGCCACCTGGCCCCTTCCCCACTGCTGTGACCACTCAGAGTCTGCCCGACAGGCTCTGGTCCCAGCATGGGTCCAAGTCAGGAGCTCAGCGGATGCTAGTCCTGCTCGGACCGGGAGCCCAGAGCTGGTGCCTCTGACCCTAGTGTCTTCTGAGAGGCCACACCACTGTCCCCCCAGCCCCATGGCCACCTGGCCCCTTCCCCTGCATGTTCTTGAGGAGTCCCCCAGCCTTCAGGTCTGGGCTGGAGTCCTGTTCTTCTCACCGACTGTCTCCTTGATGGCTATCACCTGAGTTCCACGGAAGCAGGACCACCTGGACACCAGGCGGGCAGCCAGGGCGATCTCCACTTTCTCCCAGAGTCAACATCTAGCTGGTGAGGTTGGAAATCCTCACTTCTCTGGCAGCTGGCTACTTCTCCTGCCTTCTCCCACCCCCAGGGGCAATATCACAGAGTCTCGAGCCGTGCAGGTGAGGACGTGGGGAGCTACAGCTCTGCCCAACATGCAGACGGTGCACACTGCTGCATGTATATGGTGGGACCCTGCACCCCGACCCTCCGGACGGGGGCCTTCCCATGCACTGAGGCCGGGAGACCTCAGGGGACCACGCGGAGGGCAC
Source organism: Eumetopias jubatus (assembly GCF_037043125.1). Classification (NCBI taxonomy): domain Eukaryota; kingdom Metazoa; phylum Chordata; class Mammalia; order Carnivora; family Otariidae; genus Eumetopias; species Eumetopias jubatus. Next base: position 79,458,364 of record NW_028274816.1, on the reverse strand, counting down.
ACAGAGCCAGATCTCTGCTCCCCTGGCTTCTCATGGCAAGCCACCGAGATAATCCCTACCTGCATGTGATTCCATCCTGCCTCCCTGACAGCGTCGGAGTGTCATCTTTCCCCAAGACTGCCGTCCAAACGCACATGACCTCCCTGGAGCCCAGGAAGGGCGTGAGAAAGGAGGAACCATCCCGAGAGAAGCTGACGAGGAGCAGATCACGGCTAAGCATGCTGGAGTTCCTTTTAAATTATTCATGAGCACAAGTCAATGTTTGTGTCCAGCAGCTGTCTAGAAACCAAACACATGGACGCAGTTGGGAAAAATTGCCCTGTTGGAAACACTGAGATGGATTTGACAACAAGTGATTCCATGAATGAATTTGTTCTGTTTTTGGTGTCTCAGCTGGGCTTTGGGAGCCCGTGGCCAAAGGAAGGAGGGCAGTCTGCACTCAGTGGTCATTTAACCCTGCTTGCCGAGCTGCAGGGCTGCTTCTCCCTGGGGCTCCGAGCGTGGTCCCGCGGTGCCGCGTTAGCGTCTCCTGACTCCCTGCTCTCGGCCCCAGTGCACCTGGCTCTCTGGAGCCCCCTTACTGGAACGTGCCAGAATCCTGCATGTGGCCCAGAGAGCGCCTGGGGAGAGAACACAAGACTTCCCGGAGGGTCATGCTCTGAACCAGCAAACCTCACACTTGGGAGTTTGCCCCAAGGACATCAGAAGGCGTGCCAAAAGCATGGCCACGGGGAGGGGAGAGGAGGACAGGGCGAGCATGGAGGATTTTAGGGCAGTGAAAATATTCTGTATGGCATATGTCCTCACATGTTTGCCCAAACCCATGGGATGTACAACACCCAAGTGAGCCCTAACAGGTCCTATGACCGCCTGAGGGTGATTACGACAGGTCAGTGTAGGTTCATCACCTCTAGTGAGGGGGAGGGGAGGGGAGGCTCTGTGCGTGCAGGAAATCTCTTGTGTCTCCTCTTAATTTTGCTGTGAACCTAAGACTGCCCTAAAAAAGGATATTTTAATATATATATAAGGTTTTAGGCAAAAGAAATCTCATCAAAGCATTGTCTACAACAGCAAATGAGAGGCCGAGAAATTTCAGTGGCCTCATAGAGTTGAGGGCACAAAATCAGAATTCAGGCTACACCAACATCACAAATACCCCAGGTTTTTAGTTGAGGCCACATCGAAGGACTAATGGATAACTAGAAACAGACCGGGCTTTTAACAATTAGAGTCCAGGTTCAAATTGCCACGTGAATGGAATACAGGAGAAAATTACATAATCATCTCAATAAATGCAAAAATGCATACAGAATTAAGTACCCATTTCAACTAAAAAAAGAATCAAAAGACACTCCTAAACCTGATAAATCTATAGCAAATATTACACTCAATTATGAAATATTAGACGCTTTTCCCTGGAGTTCAGGGATAGTTTGCTATCAAAAAGTCTATTTTGTGGAGAGGTCCTAGCTAATGCAATGAGGAAGGAAAATATTTCTAAATGTATGAGATTAGAAAGAAAAATATCAACCCATCATTTTTCACCAATGACATGATTGCATACTTAGAAAATCTGAAAGAATCTACAGATAAATTATTGTTAAATACATGAATTTAGCCAGATCACTAAGCATAAGATCAATATACAGAAATCAATTATGTTTTCATATGCTAGCCACAAATAGAAAATGAAAAAAAAATTTTACATCTACCACTTATAATGGTGTAAAAACCAAATACACATATAAAAATCCAACAGAAAATTTGAGAGACCTCTACTCTAAAAACCACAACTATAAACTATAAAATATTATTGACATAAATTAAACAGGATCTAAATAAATGAGGGGACATACCATGTTTGTGGGCCAGAAGACTCTAAAGACATCAATTTTCCCTCAAACTGATTTGCAGATTCAACATAACACCAATAAAAATCCCAGGAGGAACTGTGAGTGTGTGGAAATTGATAAGTCTACTCTAAAATTCATACAGAATTAAAGGGGCTGAGAACATACAAAATGATCTTTATGCTCTTAGACATCAAGACTTTTAAAATAAAAGTGCAGTAATTAAGCAGTATGGTATTGGTACCAGGATAAGCAAGTAGAGAACCTGCAAAATGGCCCACGTACATGATTTATGACAAAGACGTAGGGGAAAGACAGTCTTCTGGTTCACTGATGGAGGGTGAGCTGCCAGATATCCCTATTGGAAAAGAGAGTGCTAACCCCTACCTCACAGCGTACAGATCCACCTATTCATAGATTTAGGCAGGAAAGCTGAAACAATAGAGCTTCTAAGACGCAATAAAGGGAACTGTCTTCATAACCCCGGAGTCAGCGAAGATTTCTCCAACAGGACACAAAATCGCTAAACTTAAAAGAAATGATGGATAAATTGGGCTGCATTGAGCTTCGTTTATCAGATGCCACCACCAGGAGGGAAGCAGGCAGGCTAGCGTGGAAGAGACATTTTCAACACATAACTGACACGGAACTGATACAGGTTATGCTGAGGACACCTGCAAACCCGTAAGAGACAGAGACCAGGAAACCAGGCAAAATATTTGAGCAGGTGCTTTTAAATGACGATATTTAAGGGCGTCTGGATGGCTCAGTGGGTTGAATATCTGACTCTTGATCTCCGCTAAGTTCTCGGTGTCAGGGTTGTGAGATCGAGCCCCGCACTGGGCTCCACACCGGGCATGGAGCCTACTTAAAAAAAAAAAATGAGGATATTTAAACGACGAATAAACTGAAAATCACTCAAGGTCATTGGTCATCAGGGAAACACATTAACACCACCGTCCACTCTAAGTCCAAAATAAGGAGGCATAAAGTCCTGATAAAGATGTAGAAGAACGGGGTGTGCTTGCATCACTCGCGGGAATGTAAGCTTGTGCAACCACCTTAGGAAAGAGTTTGGTGGACCTCCCAGAGCTGAGAAGACGCAAACCCGTTTACCAGCACTTCCCGTCATGGGCACATGACCAACGCAAGTCCCGCCTACGACTGTAGCTGATATGATACCCGGAAGGGGCAAAAACCAGAAGCAACTCCAAAGTCCACTAAAACAGAAATAATTCTATCTTATTATTCTACGTATCCTGTTGGGCAAATAAACTGTAGCATGTTCATAGTGTGAAATAGTAACTAACAGCGAAAAAGACAACAACCGTGATTGGCAATAACATGGAGGAATTTCAGAAACAACGCTGAACAGAGAGCCAGACACAAAATGCATACTCTGTGATTCTGTTTAAAGAAAATTCAAAATCAGGCAAACCTAACTCATGGTGTGGGGGTTGAGAGAATTAATGATTGTCGCTGGGAAGAACACACAAGAGGGTGTCGGGATGGAGCTGGTGTGGATGTGCTCACAGCGAGAAATCATAACAAATGGTCGATGATGTGTCTGCTTTTCTGAAGACACATTGTTCTCCAGTGAGACAACTTATATATATATATATTTTAAAGAATATACCGAACAGATCTGGACCCGAGGCAAACAAGTAGGGCGTAGTAGCGGGAAGGTCCTAGCTGCGTCCTGGGGCTGGTGCAGCTCACGGCCGCCCGCCTGTGGGGCGCCAGGGGCTCGGGCTGGGCGGGGAGGGAAAAATGGGGGGAAGATGCTGGAGTGTCCCCAGCTTCTCCTCCACGTTCCAGGAGATGAAATCGTATGAAATCGTCGGCCAGGCTCTTACCCAATTGGTATTCACAGCAGACCCTTAGTCACGCGTTCCTTGACGAGCATAAACGTCCGTGTCCCAGTGAATTAATGATGATTTCATTGCCTGGGGGGTGGAGAGGATTGTTTCTTGTTTTCTGCTTTCTCGACTGTGTGTCTCACCACAGTGTCATCCCAACCCAGCCACCTTAGGGTTTAGGGTCCGACCGTGAGACTTTCCGCCACCGAGTGGTTTCTAGAACCAGGATCCAGGAAGAGGAAGAAAGCGCCGCGCACATGCACATTGTGCAGCATCTTCACTCCATCACTTCTGCTTCTGGCCTGTCTGCCTGTGGTGTTAGACGCTGGTCTTCCTCAACGCGATGCCATGACACGCACGTGGGCAAATGCCACTTCCTTGTGCTTAGCGGACGCTGCGCTTTCTGCAAGTGAAGGTCTGCGGTGAGCCTGTGGGAAGCACGTCTGTCCGCACCGTGTATCCAACCACGTTTGCTTGCTTCCTGTCTCTGCGTCGTATTTTGGTAATTCTCACACTATTTCAAACTTTTCGTGATAATGTTTGGGGTGTGATGGGGTCTGTGATCAGGGATCAGGACTCGCTGAAAGCTCAGAGGATGGCTAGCATGTTTTAGCCATAAAGTATTTAAATTAAGGTGTGTCCATTGTTTGTTTGGACACAACGCGACTGCACACTTTGTAGATGACAGTATGGTGTAAACATAACTCGCATACACATGGGGAAGCCAAAAAATTCATCTGACTTGCTTTATTGCGCTATCTGCTTTAGTACAGTGGTCTGGAATGGAACCCAGGGCATCCCCAAGGTACGCCTGAACACACACACATGCACGCACGCCCACACGCTTCCTGGCTCTCAGCCCGCGCTCTTCACGTTAGTCCCTACATCCTCTTTGGTCATCCCTCTGCTGAGTGACCAATTCCTGCCATGTTCTTGGCCTCAAGTTCCCCACCTGCACAATGAAGGAGCAGAAGAAAATTATTTCTGGCCCCTTACTCAGACCCCAGACAACGGTTTTCTGAATCCCCTTTGTCTCTTTGGGAAGCAAACATGTAAGCGCAGGACTAACCAGGGCAGAGCTGAAAGCCTTTTGATCCTGGTAAGAGTTCAGCAACTCACTCGTGCACTCACTCCTTCCTTCATCGTGTAGTTTCCACGTTCTGCCCAAGGTGACGAGTCCTGGGGCTTGAAGAGACGCCCGGAGTCATCAGATACAAATGCCCACCCAGCACACCAATGTCTAACCAGTGCCCATGGACATCCGTGGTTCCTCCAGCAAGCTCAGCGGCCAGGGGCTGCGCCCTGCGCGTCAGGAAGGGCTGCCCAGGCCCCGAGGTCACGGAGGTCCCCGAGGTTGCTGAGGGGTCCAGCACCACGTGGCTGACGTGGCTCCCGGGCTCCCCCCTCCCAGGAAGCATAGAAGCCAGAGTTTGAGCAGTGTGCCTCTTCAGGGCCAGCCTCGGCCGGCGTGCGTGTGGCAGCCGTGGGACTTCGGTGACCAGCTGCTCAGGCCGCGGCTCACTGCATCACCTGGCTTCCGGTCAGCGAGGGCTGTGACTTCCTCACTCTCCTGACTCTCATGCATGACAAGCCTTCACGTAAAGGATAAACTGAAATTACCTCGAGACACGGGGAAGTCATGGATCTGGCTTGGTCTGTGGGGACCCCGCCAGGACAGCATGTGGGAGCCCCAGTGCGGTGGGACGCGCGAGCTGCCCTGTGGCTGGCGGTCCCGGGTCCGTGGCCAGGCCCGGGGCTCAGCGGGGCCACTTTGGGATCCTCTGTGGCCGCGGTGTGTGCCCACCCCAGAGGGCACTGGGTCCCACATGACTGGCATCTCTGGCCTCGGGCACATTCACTCCCTGCTCTAAACACTGGCCCCCAGGCCTCCTTTTCCTCCCACGAGGACCCCTCACAAAGGTGGGCGGCCTCACTCGTCATGCACACGGCCGCCCTCCACAGCCCACGGAGCCCAGATTTCTGGAACCTCCTCCGGGATGGGACTTAGGGGATCTAAGTGACACAAACATTGGCCCTCCATGGAGGGCTACAGCCGGGGAGCCAGTGGCCGTCAGAGGTCCGCTTAGACCCTCCCCACGAGAGTCCCCCCGGACCACCCGGCCTCGCGCTTAGGTGGGGACAGAGGCCCCAGTGGGCAGGGGACGGGCTGTGATGAGGCGCAGGGCCCGGGGTTAAGTGTTAGCACAGTTAAGAAGCCAGGGACTGGGGAGAGCTGGACTGCCTGAGCTGGGAGAGGGGACGAGCCCGGCCAGGAAGTCCCCGGGCCACCACCACGGACAGCGCCTTTCCCCGCTCCAAATCCCCACTTCCTCCATGACGCGATGGCCTCCACGCCCTCCAGGAAACTGACAGCTGGACCTGATCTCTCACCCCCAGGGATTCACCCCAGAGAAAGGAAGCCACGTGTCCGCGGAAGGCACCGTGCTCACTGCTTTCTCACGGGGCCCAACGCTGAAACAGCCCAGGTGCCTTCCACCCCCAGGAACTAGTGAACATGCCGCCTTCTCCAGGAAGCCCTCCCTGATGCACCCTTGCCTGGTGGCAGTTACCTTGTCCTTCCGGTGCTGACGCTATGGTTTTCCCCTATCTTTCCTTTGACCTGATCGCCCCGTGTTCTGTGCTAACAGTCTGTTCTGTCCCTTGCTATAGCGTGACCTTGCCGGCAGCTCGCTCCGTGTGGACTCCAGCCACCCCAACCCCAGCGAGGGGCCCAGAGTAGACACCTGGTATGGACACCGGGAACAAAGGGATGAAGGAAACGTGAGTCTCCTCCCTGTTTCCGTCAGACTCTGCACTGCATTGTGCTGACTCCTGTCATTTTCCGCCACGTAGGATGCACGCTGCACAGATGTTTGCCGGAGCTTTCTCCGGGCCCCCGGGGGGGCTGGGCTGCCAACTTCTCACGGAGTAATTAAATGACAAATCACCTGCAGGCTCTCAGCCGGAAAACCTGTAGGAACACAGCCTCCCCCCATCCACAGGATTTAATCAAACCTGAAAGCTTGGAAGAATTTCTCAGCCTTTGTCCTAAAGGATCATATGTACAGACGGGGCAACTGAGGCTCAGAGCAGGGCAGCAGTTCGTTTGGGGACGCACAGGGCTTTTGTGGAAGGGGGATGCTCGTGATCCTCCCGTGTGTCCAGGAAGAGAGGGAGCTTTCACGCCCCTCCCAGGACAGGACGGGGCCGGAGGAACATTCCCAACCTCTCCAGCCCCTTCCTCCAAGAACAGGAAAACCCTTATCAAATCGGAGAGACGAAGGTGAAGACCGCATCTCCCCCAGCCGCTTCCTCCATGCAGTAGGCTCAGGGGCAGGACCGCCTCCCACGGCCACGCAGACACACACCCAGGGGCACACTCCAGTCCTCACTGGGTGGTAAATAAAATTCAGGGGGCGAGGATTTGCACGTCATACATTGGGCTCCGTCCGAGGTGAGCTCATCCGTGCACCTTTATTGGTAACACAGTTGATTATGTATTTTGATCTCCCTATGGTTCTTATGGTTCTTGTGTCTATTAGAGTTATGGTTACTTATCACCCTCACCCTCAACGTGGGGGCAAGAGGCAAAGCTTGGGGACAGGGGCTGAGGACGGAGGCCGGGATGTCTGGGCTCCCAGGGTGAGCCGCCGGCGGGTGGAGGACGAGAAAACCAGCCAGAAGGTGGTTCTCAGAGTGTGGTCCAGGGGCCGAGAGCATCAGCATCCCCGATCTATCGGAGACGGAGAGTCCCAGCCCCACCCCAGCAGCAGAGTCAGAACCTCGGGGCCTGAGGCCCCATCCCGTCCGAATACACTTCCCAGGTAACCCTTCTGCACATCGGAGTTCAAAGCCCTTGAGCATCGCAGGCCATCTTCTTAAACATTGTTCGTCAGACTTCTTTCCGGGTATTTCTAGGTCTTCGGTAGGTTTCGATGTTGGGGTACACGTTCCTAGCACATTACTTTTCTGGTTGTTGTAGGAATACAGCTGCTGTGTATTGGTCGTGAACCCAGCACCCTTGCAAGATGCACTCGTGGGTTCTAGCAGGTGGCCCACAGGTTCGTCCCTTTGGGTTTCCTGTGGGACCGCTGAGTGAAATGGGAAGAAGACCACGAAGGGGCAAAGTCAAAGGCTGGTGCGGGTTTCCTAAAGGCAGGATGATCCCAGACACGGAGGCACGGCCGCTCTTGGTCGCGCCAACCCCCCGACGCTGAGACAGACAAGTCCACGTTGTGTGGTTGGCATCTCACAGCCAAAGCTCCACATGGTCCTCCCAGCTGAGGAACGATCGCAAAAATAACTTCGAATTCTCTCCAGCGCCTCCTGGTTTTTAAAAAATGAGATCATTTGCAAATGCCGGTCATTTGTTATCAGTTACAGATGACTAGCCACGTGACACGTGCTCGCCGGGATATCGAGACGCCGGCTTGAGCGCCAACAGAACTGAAACACGTGCCTGGGGTCCAGTGATCACCCGTGTGTTCTCACGTCTCAGCAGAACGGCCACGGGTATCGGCCGTGACGCTGAGTTCTGACTCGCCAGCACAGGTGGAGATGCCGAGACTGCGGTCTGCAGACTGGGGAGCCCACGGCCAGCAGCACCAGCAAGTCAGGGACCTCACCCGCCACCGCCCCCTCGGCCCGCCTTCCCTTGCTGTCTGCTGGCAGGAGCCTGAGTCCAGAGGAGGGGCTGGTGGTGCCGGTGTCTGGGAGGCTGCCATCAGGACCCATCCCTCACAGCTAAGCGGCTTCCGGAGCAGCCTTGCGGGAGGCAGGGAGAACGGGCAGGACGCGGGGTTATAAAGCCCAAGCTTGGGACTTAGCTCCGGCCCCCTCCGAATTGTGGCCTCCTCGTGCCCCGTGTCTCAAAGCTGGTGCGCCGAAATCACGTTTTGCAAACCAGCCCTGCGGTGACCGACACAGGCAAGGATCATCGGTGGCGCTGGGGCCACGGGGTGAAATGACATCAAGGAACAAGATATTTGCGCCGCCTCCAAGTATCATCCCACGGTTAGTGGCTGATTGCAAAAGGAAAACATGCTCGTGCCACGGAGGGGCCGGTGGGCACCCCCTCGACCAAGCAGCCGGACTTCTCACCAATCGTAGTGCAAGCCGGCAACGCGCATCCCCAGGCACGACGCCGCGGGAAATACACACCGTCACGTAGGTGGATCCTCGCCAGACATTGGTCTGGATGCAGTCACGAGGAGACGATTAGCGTGTCCTGGTGGCTTGGACTCTTCAGACACGGCCGACAGATGGACGGACAGGGAGAGCTCCGTGTCGATCTTCCCTCTCTCGTTTTTTCGAAGGCGGGGGACTATTTTTGGAATAAAGGAGACTGAAGAGAATTAATACCAAAGGCAACGCGAGATCCTGGATGGATCCTAGATTTTTTTAAAAGAGTAAAAGGGTGCAGAGGACATTGCAGGGGACACCGATTCTGTGCCTTTTCCCTATGGCCCTCCCCCCATTTGCCCGAGCCGGCGCTGATGGGTTTTCTGCAGGTGGCACCTGTCCAGGCGTCTCCTGGGACGTGAGTTGCTGGGGTCTCCCTGGCTCCGCAGGAGGGCCTGCCCACGCCCCAGCTGGAGAACACCCCTGGGGGCCCCCCAGACCATGGGATCAGGAGCCGATGGACAAACGCAGCCCTCGACCTGCAGACGGACTGGTTCCTCGCAGCGACTTTCCCTGTTTCCCAGGCTTCATTCCCAAAAACCTATGCTCAGGCGACTGTCCCGGGAAACCCAGGCTGGGGGAGGCGGTTTGGGGACAGTTGGAGATGCGTGAACATGGGCTGTGTTGTAGAAGGCATCGGTGTATGAATGATAAATTAATTTGGTGACAGTGCTATGGTTCTGACCCTTCTCTCATTGGGCCGCGGTGGAGGTACCACCCGGGGCCGCCGGACTGGCCCCCGATCTCAGCCCCTCATCAGGTGGGAGGCCAGTGACACGGGGGCCGGCGTGCCCCAGAATGAGTCACCGAGAGGAAGAGAGAGACTGAGAGAACTCAAGATGGGAGCCACGGCGCCTCTGAGCCGGGCGTTCCGAGCAAAACTGGCATCCGTGGGAGGGGCCACGCACCAGGTGCCCACGGAAGCACTGGGCCACGGGCCCTACTCAGGAGACAGTCTTCCGCCCCTGAACCCCACGTGCCCGCCGTGGCCTGGGAGGGCACATTTGGAGGCCACAGGAGCTCCGAGGTCGCACGGCGTGCTGCGTGCTCTCCACACGCGGGCGTTTGGCTGCCGGGGGACAGCACCAAGAAGGCAGGTGCCAGTTGGGCGCTTCGGCAGGTGCGTGGCCAGCCTGCTCACGTGTCCACACTGATGGAAGAGTCCACGAGCCTCGGACACAGGCGTGGACGGGAAGGAAGGGCAGACACAGACGCAGGTGTCGCTGGAGGTGAGCCAGCCCCGGGAATTAGCGGTCTGAACTTTCTCTGTCTCTGCGATTATTTCTATATTCTCTTATTATCTCTGGAGGTTTCTCCTACTCTCTCACTTCTATTTTTAACATATTTGCCTTCCCACCCCCGTCTTCTGTAATTGATTAATTAGATTAGCTCATGGTTTACTTATTTTATGGCTTTCCCCCCCGAAGCACCAGCCCGTCTACATAGTTAACCGGTTCCACCATTGTTAATACATCGCTTTCTGTCCTTATCTCTAGCAGCTCCTTCGGTTTTCTCAAGCTTCTTTTGTTCCTCTCGTTTGTTCCTTACCCCCCACCTCCCCCCGCCAACTTTTGGAGCTGACGCCTTAATTCCTTTATTTTCATGTCTTAAAAAGCAATCACGTTGTTCTTTCAGAGCCTGACTCGTCTTCTGAGCATGGCTCCACCCGGAGCCCACTGGGAGAGACTCACAGCGTTTTAATCGACCTGACTTGTTAAACGCTCTGCAATCTTGCTTTGAGTTTCTTGACATGACAGTGAGGATGGGGGGAGGGACTGTTTGCCCGTTTTTCGGGGAACAGGTTTTGTTGTGGATATATTTTATCGTCATGACCCTGTGCGGTTAGCAAATTACAGTCAGGGAGGTTTTCTTTTTTCTTGACAACTTCTACTCCCTGGGATTTCTGGGGTTATATGAGCTCCATGGTCCTATGGGACCGACGCGTCGAATGCACCAGCCTGTTTGACGTGATCCGCGGCCATATTATCTTCATCTGTTTGACCCCTGGTGCGCTGGCGGGCAGAGTCACCCGTTAATGCTGTTTTTCCTTGGTGATCATATTGCCTTGTTTTGACTTAAAAAACACGTAATATGGATCATGAGGGTCGTCCCTTTCCAGCCCGGCCTTCTGTGTCATACTTTTTGTCTCAAACCTAATGATATTGAAGCTTGGACACCTGCTTTCCTTTTGCCGTGTCTGCCGGGCGTGGCTCAGCCACCCACTGCTCGTGGCTGTGGCCCTGGGTTCCAGGCGCTCGTCCACGCCGCACACGGTTTGCCCTTTGCTTTTGGAGCAGTCGGGGCGACTCTGCTTTGGAAGGAGCGCTTACCTCATCTACAGGTACAAATAAAACCATTGTCCTGGCATCTTTCTTACGCCCTGTTGTATTTTTGTTCTTCTTCTTCTTGTTTGTCTGGTGTTAAAGTATCTGGTCACATAGCCCGTTTTTTCTTTTTTCTTTTCATTTTCTTCCAAATCTTATCTTCCTGATCATTTGAATGGTTTAGAAGTTGGATTTATTTCTCATCATGGTTGCCGCTTGAGCTGCTGTTCTCGAGCTGCCCCAGGCCCTGGTCCTCGTCTGGCTCTTGTTCGGGCGTCCAGACGGCGACGGACCTCACGCAGGCACGGCCTGACGGCGCCCAGTCTCCGAGGCCGACGAAGGGACATGGGGACACTTGCCTGCATCCACACACGTGCAGCACGCCCTGCAGGGGTGGGCACCTCCCACGCGGCGCACCATCAACCGGCGAGAGGCAGCAGACGGTGGGTCAAGTCCTTGTACTTTCTCTCCCCGGTCGGACGGTCCTGGAGTGGCCATGAGTCCCCGCGGGACGCTATGCAGACCTCAGGCCGGGCTTAAACAGCTGATTCTCCCCCATTCTTGAGGCTGGAGGCCCATGATCCGGGCTCCTCCTGAGCCCACTGCCCTCGGCTTGCCGACGGCTGGCTTCTTGCTGTGCTTCCTCGCAGCCAGCCCGCAGTCCATCGGGTCCACGTTCCCTCTCCTCGTGGGGACTCCGTCCTGGATTCAGGCTCATCCACATGACTTCTTTCTCAGCTGATCACCTCTGGAAAGGCCCTGGCGCCAAACACAGTCGGACTCTGGGGCGTGGGGACTGGGACGTCCAGCTCGATTCCAGAACCATGGAGACAACGCGGCGTGGGATGCTCCGTTTGCGCAGCGCCTCCGTGGGCCGTCCCGTGAGACGGACGTGCCACGTGTCCTTGGCGGCAGCCAGCTTGATGGTGCATCCTACCGGCCTTCCCTCCTCCCCGCGTCGCGCTCTCTGCCCTTCACTCCTGCTTCCTGGGACTGAAGCCGGGACCGCGTTTAGGCTAGAAGGCTCCGCCATGAGCCGTGACGAGTCTGCTCCGCATTCCCATCCCCACGACCCAGTCGCCGCTGACGTCTTCAGCCACATCTTCGAGGAGGAGCCTATTGAAGTTACAGCCTCTGAGTTACTCCGTGTCTAAGAGAGTCCTCTCCTGCCCTGGAGGGACAGCTTAGCAGCCGACAGAACTCCTCTCAGGGACAGCACGTCGGGATGGCAGCCGTCCCTGCAAGAGGACCCCACGCCCCACTGCGGGTGGCTTGTACCTCCCCCTCCCGCAGCTCATGGGGTTCGCACGGGCGGCCACGTCAGCCACAGCGCCGCGGGGAGGAGAATCCTCGGAAGCAGAGGCGTGGAGGAGAGCCCTCAGCAAGCCCAGAGCCGCCACGGCCCAGACGGGCTTCACAGGCTGTCGTTGGATCCCCGTGAGCGCCGAGCAAGCGCTGCAAAGCCCGGGACAGCCGACCTTCTCCATGAGTGGTGATTGCGTGAGGTTTTTGGCCCGAATTCCCATCCAGTATCTTTTCCTTATCTTTAAAGTTCAGAAACATTATTGTGATGCATCTTCACTTATTTGTTCACCTTTTATTTGCTCTGGGGAGGAGCACGTCCTTCCCACTTGCCTAATGAAGCCTTTGTTTTGGGGAAGTTCTCTTCCATTTCATTAGCAAACGTCCCTGAGGAAGAAATAAAGAACAAATAGAACAGAAAAATACGCTGAATCACAATAGACGGTAGATACCCTTGACTCTTCCATAACCCGTTTGCAAAGGTCTCTATTCAATTTCTTTCCCATTCTGTGCTCTGTTCCACGGCTCACATTTTTCTCTAAGCATCTTAAATATTTCTCTTTTATTTTATTATATTTGAGTTTCTGCGCCAGAAAGCAAACCAGTGCGGGGGGGGGGGGGGGGGCGTCAAACACAGAGCGCTTAATGGCCAAAGCTGGAACAATGCAAGAAAGTAACATATTGGTTTAAAACCAAAGGATAAAATAAATGTACACAGGTCCATACTGATATAAACAAATGATTTAACACATAAAGCAGTAACGGACAAATCTTGTTTATAGCAATTTCCAAATAAATAGATATTCCCCTCTCCAGCATCCTCCCCCCACCCCCATTGAATAAGGGCTGAATTTAGGGACTTGCTTCAAAAAATATGAGCTAGAAAAGGGGAACATAATAGCTTGACAGCAGAGAAATGCAGCAAACCAAGTGACCTGCGCTCATACCACCAGAGAAAAGCCATGTGGATGTTGTCACCCTAACAGGTGCAGTAGGAAAGGCACCTGATCTCTGTGAGGGTCTTCCCAGCCCCACAACCTCAGTCTTGTGAAAAACACCAGATAAAACACAAACTGAGGGACATTCTACAAAATACTCGACCAGAGATCTTCAAAACTTAACCAAAAAAAAAAAAAATGAGGTAAGTCTAATAAAATGGCAGAGACGTGAGGAAACATGATGACAAAATGCAGTGTGAGACCCTGGACGGGGTCCTGGAACAGGAAAGGGCATCAGGGGACGGCGGGGGTGGGGGGTGTCTGAGCTGAACTACGGTCAGTCACAGCGCCAAAGTTACTTCCTTTGTTTTGGCAAATGTACTGTGGTCAGGAGAGGTGTGAATATTGAAGGAAATTGGCAAAGGGTATGTGGGAATCCTCTGTAGTATCTTCAGAACTTATCAGCAAATCTAAAATAATTCCAAAATAAAATGTCGATTAGATGTAGCAATCACCCCCTTGGGTATTTACCCAGCTGATTTTAAAAACATAAGCCCACACAAAATCCTGCTCCATGAATGCGTACAGCAGGTTCATTCACAGTTGCCCCAAACTGTAAAATGTCAAGGTGCTCCTTAGTGGGTGAGTGACTAGATAAACAAGTGTGGTCCATCCATGTGATGGGACATTGTTTGTCCCCAGGAAGGAATGCGCCATCAAGCCGCAAAAAGACATGGATGAAACTTAAGGGCAAATTTCTGAGTTGAAGAAGCCAGTCTGGAAAGGCTCCACACTGTGATTCTGATTACCTGACCTTCTGGAAAAAGGCAAACAAGAGACAGTAAACAGATCAGTGGTTGCCAGAGACTTGGGGGCGAAGGGGGAGGCATTGAATTAGCAAAACACAAGGGGACTTTTTAGGCAGTGAAATTATTCTGTAGACTTTAAGGATGAATATAGGACACCAGGTGTCAAACCCACAGAATGTTACAGCAGAAAGAGCAAAGCTTAATGTGCACAAATGCAAACAAAACAGAACATTGAGGGAGTCAGGGGGTTCCAGGATGGAATGCAGAAGGGTATGTATGAAGCAACCTCGGCAAAAGAGAAGGAGCTGAATCACCCTGGGAACGAGCGGTGTCTGCAAGACCAGGCGCCCCAGGACATGCCTGTAAGGATTCTAGTGACAAAGTCATCTCTTGTGGGAAATTCAGGCGGGATATCGGTTCTGTACCACGATGCAGGTTGGTTGGAACTGAACAATCACGTGAATGGATGGTGGATGGAGGGAGACAGGTTTTTCACGTCGAGTGAGAAGTCGCAGGTGAGCAAAGGGAGGAGCCTAGAATAATCCATGTGGCAATGGGCCAGAGCCCTGGGCATCAATATGAGCTCATGTTTAGCTAAATATAGAGACAGAGGTTTGTAAATAGACATATTTGTAGATGTGTGTATATACATGGGTTAGTACACATAAAAATAATTTTCCTACTCTGTCAGCCGAGAGGACCTAGAAGCAATTACATCCCAACAGCAACAAACACACCCGGCACGCAGACCTTGGCTTCTACCACCATTTCCCAAACACCGAAATCAGGACTCCTTGGAGAAAACGGTTGATTCCAGAACTGGGGCAGGAAATGTATAACATGAGCCTGGAGCACCTTGTAGTGCTGGAAGGTAAAGAGGTGGTCAAAGTACACACGAGTACACAGAAGCACACGCGAGCACACGTACGCACAGAAGCACACCCATGCACGCATGCAAAGATGGGGATACGTCAAAAGGACACAGGAATCTCCTGAAGGAACTTCCGATGGCTAAAGCTGGAACAATTTGAGCCACAAAAATCACAAAAAGCATTTGGTTTAACCCAAAGCATAAAATAAATATCCATGCATCAACACTGATTGAACAAAGAAGTAAATGGTAGAGAAGAGACAAATCTTTCATGCAGAATAATTCCAAATACTTTATGTAGAGATTCTGCCCTCAGGCCCCAAAGTCTGGACTTCTTCCAGAGAGTATGATATGACGGCACAGGAGCCCGACCGAGCCTGAAGTCAGGCGGCCGGGCGGACGGCAGCCGGGGTCGGTCACACTGATGCCTGTGTCCTGGATGTGATGTGGTAGGAATGACAACTTCCCTCTGTGGTCTTCCTCCTCCAAACCCGTAATTCTGCGCTAATTAGGACAGAAACATCAGACGGATCCAAATTGAGGGATAGTCTACAAAACACCTGATCAGTACTCTTCAAAAGTGGTAAGGTCATCAAAAACAAGGGAAGTCCGAGAAACGGTAGCCGCCCACCGGAGACGTGATGACCGAATGTAAGGTGGTCACTCAAATGGGATCCTGGAACAGAAAAAGAACATTTGATAAAAAACAAGTACGGTCTGAATAAAGTATGGATTCAGTGAATAATGAGGTAGCACTATTGGTTTGTGCATCGTGACAAATGAACCATGATAATGTCAGGTGTTACGCTTAGCAGAAACCGAGGGCGGGACATGCCGGAGTCCCGTGTTCTGTCTGCACGATTGTTCTGTAAATCTGGAATGATCCTAAAATGAAAAACTTACTTTAAGAAGTGAAAAACCCCTCAAAAAAGTATTAGGTGTTGGTGCCCCTGCGTCAGGTGATCTCACCGAACAACAGATGGCTAGAATACGGGGTTGTTTAGGAAAACAAACACAGAGACACGCACGCAAAACAAGCAGAGTGGACTCTTGGCATTTAGCAGCACATCCTTGGGGTGATACTGTCAGGAAAACCGGGGAGGGAGTGACCACAACGTCAAGGCGGTGATGAATTCTGATGGGAAGGGAATTGAGGGCAGCTTCTGGAGGATGTGGGCACCCGGGGCATTAATTATAGAGCTCTGCTTTCCTGCTTCGTGACCTTCTCCATACGAGTTAGAGGTCACAACCAAGGTCGGGGGAAAACGAACACGCACAACAGAGAGAGTGGGTAAGAATGTTCCATAATTGATGAAATACATCAGTCTTCAGGTGGAAGAATCCTGAATCCAAGAAAAATTCTTAAAAAAAAAAAGTAAATCCACACCTAGACACCAGACATCAAGGATGAGAGAAAAAGCCAATATAATAAAATGTTGACATTCTAGCCACTCTGGGAATTGGAGTCATGGGTATCATGTTATTTTCTGTGCTTTTCTGATTGTATGAAATATTTTGTTACCTTTTTTTAATCTAAAAGCGCTGGTGGGATCGTGTAGGAACACCTGCAAAATGCCCTACTGAGGATGAGTCACATCGGTGGTCACCTCGGAGGAGAGGTTTTGGAATTGGCCATCACTAAGCGGGTTGTGGCACCTCGGGGCCTTTGGGGGCGATGTGGTCCGTGACGGTTCATTTGGGTCTGTGCAGGGCCCATACCTTGGTGGGCATATGTTCAGCCTCGACGGATGAGTTTAACGGAAGCCCGAAAGCCAATGCTCCGGCACAGAGTGGGGGTTCGTATGGTCAACGCACGATCTGTAGGAACCCCAGTGGATGTTTCCTTGCGGTAAACAAGGGCCCATGGGGCATGAGGGAAAGGAGCACCTCTCGGAGCCTGAGGGTGAGGGGCGCCTGGTCTCCGGAGCCAAAGGGGGAGACACACTGCCTGCCTCACTGCACCCCGTCTCTCCACCGGCCCCCCTGCTTCTCCCCCCAGACCACAGACGGCAGGTGGGTCTCTATAACTCCAGTGATGCATTCTGCCTTTTTGAAGGAATAGTCAGAACGAGGATGGAATGTCTTCCAAATTCCCGGGAAAGAGGCCCGAGTGGCCGGCCTCTGTGCCCAACCCTGAGCTGGCCATGTGGTCAGGGCAGGGGACACCGTGGAAAGGACCGAGCTGGTGCAGGTCGAATCCAGGGCTCGTCACCCGTTGCCACGGCAACAGGGTGGTGGTCACGCCAATGGTTGCCCTGCACAAGGGGGAGTAGAACGGAGCGTGGGCTGACCGCCCGACCCGGGGCCACGGCCCCTCAGTGATGGCGACGGCCCCCGCGCTCCGTCCTGGATGTGACGCGAATCCCGTCAGCCCGCACCGTGTTTCTCCTGCAAGCCACCTTCATCCCCATGATCGCATCTCCTCCCTCGTGTATTCTTGGGCTTCTGACATCAAGCCCGCTTCCTGGGGAGAAGACAGGCTCACAGAAGATGAGTGAGTGGCTCACCATTGCATAGTGAGCACATGGCCAGGCCAGGCTGCAGCCCCAGGTGTGCATGGCGGCTGGCGATCGGTACGGGTCCTCCCTGCTTATGAGCCGGCGGTCGCAGCAGTCCTGAGTGGAGCCCCAGGCCCACACGACGTGTGTGCACACGTAGCTCCCTCTTCCTCTGGCCGGGAGGCTCACAGGACAGACTGCAAACCCACGTAGCCACGAACGCAGCGAGCTCGGGGCTCCGGGACCCTGGCCCCATCCATCCTGCAGGCCTGAGGCTGGCGCGGGGGCGGGCACTCAGTCCCGTGATGACGACACATGCCAAGCATGCTCGAAGTGGCCGGGCAGGCCGAGTGGGCAGAGAGTAAGTGTCTTTGTTGTCACCTGTCTCCCCCCCGCCCCACGGAAGACCCCCTTTCTAGGATGACTTCTGAATAAAGCACATCCCAATTCACACACCCTGGCACCTGTTTGTTGGCACAACCAACTCGGGGTGCAGGTAGGACACTGGGAACCCCCAGGACTTACCAGCAGAGGTGGGATTTCAGCCCAGTCTCCCAACCTCGAGCCCCACACTCTGCAAACCGCTCCCTGCTCACTGGGGACAGGAGGAGAGAACAGGGCAAACCCATCCTCAAGGTGAGTGACCAGGATTCCCTGTGCCGTGGGAGGGCATAGGGACCATCTCCAAGCCTTACAGAATCAAAATGAGGCCTTCCAGAGAGCACAAATCACCCCGTTACTGCTGCACCCCAACCCAGAAAGTGGGGCCAGTCCATCTTTCTCTCCTGCTCCTAAAAGAAGCTCCCAGCGAGAAAAGAGAAGGGGCAGAGTCCAACCTTTTCAGGCTGGAAGTTATAAACTTATTTTTATTAAAGCAGATTCTGCTTTTATCATTAACATGTAATGAATTATTCTCAGCTTTCAATGACTTGGTAATTGTGTCCCTGAAGAACCTCATTAAACATTGCTGGATACTTTTGATCATTATTAATAAAAGTGATAACTTGGAATAATCTTGTATTCCTCAGCCGAGGCTGCAAACCCGAAGCATTACAATGGATAATTAACGCCGAGTGGAAATCTCCAGGGAAAAACACCAGGGGTGTCTTGTCTTCCTTCTTCTCCGGAGGCCCCCCAAGCTGGGGGAGAGGCTTGCCACCTGGAGTCAGACCGTCCGTCTGACCGTCCACCTGACCAGCCCTCGCACTCCTGCCCTGCCCCCTCCTGGCAGCGACTCTGTGGACACAGTTCCTTCCCGAGCATCCACCATCTCATCTGGGTTGTTTTAACAATTCATGAGGGAGTGAAATTCAAAGCTGAAGCAGAAAACACTCACAAAACATCAAGTTCTATTATTATTAGCCAAGAAATATGGACTCTGGCATTTCTATTCAAAACTCAAAATTGTCAAACTTTATTTGGAGGCTCCTATGCCCGCCAACGTGAGTTCAGGACAGCCATTCGAATCAGGAGCCCTCTGTGTTATTATATATTATTATCTGTGATTAATACATGCTACGCTCTTTCTAAAGGCCAGACGCTGTGCTAAGACCTTTAATGTGAATGATCTCATCTGATGCTGTGACGGTTCCAGGAAATAGAAACTGTATTTATCATTCCCGCTTTATGGTTGGGGCAAATAAGATCAGAGAGGTTGCTTAATTTGTCCAAAGCCACTCAGCTGATAAGCAGCAGAGCTGGGATTCAAACCCATGTGCCTCCCACACCAGTGTTCTCTACCACCTCCTCATACTTATTTCAATCTTTTGGGGCTCAAAATGACCCTCACGAGAGCAGAGAACTGAGGGTCTTGGAATCCCCTCCATCCTAACCCCAAGGAAGACCCCGGTCCAGACACAGCCCTGTCTTCACCAGCCTGCATCTAAGTCCTAAGATCTAGGGCAGATTGTATTTTCTAAAAACAGCCCGTCAATCTGTGCCATGCCACGTGCTCTCCTGGCGGTCTGATTGTGACCCTCTCCCCACTCCGTGCTGGGGTCCACCTTCCCTCCCCTTGAACCTGGTGAAGTTTGCTGTGTGAATTCCAAGAGTGAGTCATAAACATTTCCACGTGATTCTCCCGGGTGCTCGCTCGCGGACCCCATCGCCATGCTGTGAGGAAGAGACCCCTCTCCTGGCTTACCTGAAATCCAGCCGACGGTAGTGCCCCTCCCCCGCCCCTCCCCCACCAGCCTGCATTTGAAACGGGTCCTCCAGCTTCGCTTGAGCCAACCCAGCTGATGCTGCATGGAGCATAGACAAGCCCCCTCACCAAACACTGTCTACACTGCAGATTCTTGAGCTAAATAAGCAGCGTTTGGGGCTGCTGTGTTTTGGGGTGGCTTGTTATGCATCAGTGGACAGACTGGAATGAGTTCCGACCTTGTTTTTGCTTTCCAGACCCAAATACTTAACTGCCTCCTGCATAAACACTCACGTCATTGTTCCCAAATCACTTCAGACTTAATGTGTCGGGGGGGAGTTCTGCTTCCACTTCACACATAGAAGTCCCCCCAGACATGTCCCTCCCATTGTCGTTACATGAAAAAGCCTGATAATCTACAAAATCATGGTTTTTCTGGAGCCCTTCAGAGAGCTGAGCTCACAAGGCAGCCACATGAACTGAGTCCCGATTTGCAGCGAGTCCTTCGAGGGACGGTGAGACGCTTCATCACCGGGAAGGTGTCACTTTTGGAAAGCATGGGGAGTAGATGTGGCCGCCATAATGTAGGCAAGAGTAAAGCAGGTAAACTTGTAACCGATTCTGGAAGGTTGGGCTGAGGCTAGCGCACAAGAAAAGCGGGAAGCAAGGCGGGAAGCATGAGAAGGTTTAGACCTGCGGTGCAGGGAAGAAGATGGTGCTCAGCCGCAGCTGGGTCATAGGCACAAACCCCTCCTACCCCCACAGACCTTTCTTTCCCAAAGCCAAAAGCCACAAGCTATTGGGAGAAGTGAAAGGAAAGCCTCCTGCTCCCCAGGCTTGATCAAAAACACTCCACTACTGGGGGATAAGTGGAAGTCAAGCCACCTGATCACGAGGGAAGGGCAGATGCCAAAGCTTTCTGCCCTTGGGGCAGGGGCAGGGGCAGGGGCAGGAAATGCTCTCGGGCTCAGGATCTTGCTCTGACACTGAGCACAGGTCTGTTACTGCTAGGGGAGGAAGGGGCCCATGCCAGCCATACACACAAGGCAGCCTTGGGTTGCCCAAGAGGGAAGAAGCAGGACTGTTGATGACTCCAAACCTCTGAGGCTGGGATGCAGAGGGTCTGCCTAAGACTGGAGGTGGACAGCAGGTGAGCAAAGCTCATGTGCCATCAGGAGCCTCACAGAGGAAAGCAGCGCCAGGTGCTGGAGTCGGTGTGAGAGCACTGGGGAGTCACCTCCCGTGGTGCAGGTGTGTGGGAACTGCTGAAAGCTGAGGGTGAAGCAGGAAGACTGAGAGAACCTCCCTGGTGCTCTGGGCCTGACACTGAGCACAAGGCAGAGCAGGCCACCTCTGGGGGGTTTGAAGCTTGTGGTGCTTTGCAAAGGAGATCTGGCCACACAAACCCTAGCCTAGCTCAGTCCCTCCTGAGAGGGACTCAGCCCCCAACCCAAGATTCTGACAGAGGAGGAAGCGTGGCCACTTCCAGGAGTCAAATCACTGCTTTCAGCCTCCACTGCACCTCTATGCACAACGTCTGACAGTCGATAAAAATTGTGAGACACATGCACAAAATAAATGATCCATTATCAAGAGATAAAACAATCAATTGAACCAGAGTCTGAGATGATGCTGACTTGGATATATCTGCCTGGGATTTCCAAATCACTGACTCGTATGGTAAAACATCTGTGGGGAAAGGTGGAGAGCATACAAAACCTGATGGAGAATTTCAGCAGAGAAATGGAAACTCTTTTACAAATAGGAAATTAAAATGTTATAAATATAAAAAGAGGCTGTCAGAGATGAAGAATTCCTTTGATGGGCTTATGAGTAGAGTAAATGCAGCTGAGGGCTAGTTAGTTGGTGGACTTGAATGTGAGTCAACAGAAGCCGCCAAAACTAAAACACAAGGTGGAAAACAGAGGAGAGCATCCAAGAGCTGTTAGACAATATCCGTAATTGGAGTCCAAGAAGGAGGAGAAAGAGGGAAAATGTGGAAGAAATACTTGAAAGGATAATGGCTAAGAACTTTACAAAATTAATAAAATACAGTAACCCATAGATCTGAGTAGTTCAAAGAACATCAAGCAGAATAAATTACAACACACACACAAACACACTCACACACACTTGCACACACACATCTAGATATAGAGAAGTCTGAAACTGAACCACTGAAAACAAACATCAAAGATAAGAATAAAATAGTGAAGATAGAGAAAAAAGGAAACATTACAGAGAGAAAAAAAATGTGAGAATTCAACAGATTTCTCAGAAGAAAATGGAGTGACCCCTTTAAAGTACCAAAAAAAAAAAAAAACCACTGTCAAGCTAAAATTCTGTATCAAGAGAAATGTCTTTGAGAAATGCAAGTGAAATAGAGATTTTTCAGAAGAACAAAAGCTGAAAGAATACATTGCCTGCAAACCTACACCATACGAAATGTTAAAGGAAATTCTTCAGGCAGAAGGACTGTAATACCAGATGGAAATTTGGATCTACACAAAGGAATGAAGTATAAACCAAAAAGTGTAAAATGTGTATAAATATAAAAGACATTTCAAAACTGACTTTTAAATGGCTTTAAAATATAATTGACTGTCTGAAGCAAAAAAAAAAAAAATCATAATGTATCTGGGGTCTATAGCACCAATAATGGGAGTGAGGACATGGAAATAAACTGTTGTAAGGTTCATATACTACATATAAAGTAATATAATATAAGGGAAGGCTGTGGTAAGTTAAAGCTGTATACTGTAACCTCTAGAGCAATTACTTAAAAGTAAAAAAGAGATATAACAAATAAACCAACAGTGGAGATAAAAATGAATTATGAACACTATCCAACTGAACCAAAAGAAGGCAGAAAAAGAGAACGGGGTGAACAGAAAACAGAAAACAGGTACAACAAATAGCAAACAACCAGCAAGATTAATAAGAACACATTTTCCCGCAGCTCTATTTCCCCCTGAGCCTCATGCAGTATTTGGGGGAGAGTGTGGCCTCTTCAGTCAGCACCCAGCATTCTGTGGGTTATTTCTGAAGGTGCCAAGGCCATGGGTGGGCGGGGGGGGGCAGTAGATCCTCCTCTTTCATCCATTAGCTCACAGCAACAGAGAAGTACACTCTCTAAAGAGTCTTTACGAGAGGTTATTGATTTATCAAGGGCGGATCAGAGTCAAGCCCATTATATGAAGATAGGCCTGTTCAGAGCTGCTTAGGAAGTAGATGCCACCTGGGAAATGAAGACCTCCACATCCTCCGTCATCCTTCATGCTTGGCTCCTGCCCGTTACCCCACAACTCCCACACGTTTGCTTTCAGGCTGAAATGGGATTTCAAATATAGATGTTTTTTGGATAAAATCAAGTGTTTTGAAAAAGTTAAAAGAAGTAAAAATAAATGAGAAATTCACATATTTAAATATATATATTGAATCCAACCAGATCAATAATTGAATTAAATATAAATGGTCTCAGAAATTCAATTTAAAAAATAATCAGATTTGAGTAACAAAAAGGAAAAACTAACTCTATGCTATCTACAAAAAAACCACACTTGAAATATAAAATTATAAATAGATTAAAAGGGAGAGAATGGGAAATATATATGAAAATGAATCAAAAGAAAGCTGGACCAGCTATATTATTACCAAACCAAGTAGATTTTATAACAAGGCATATTGCCAATGATAAAGAGAGACATGACATAATTAAAAAATCTTTAATGTGTATGCATTTAACAATAGAACTTCAAAATAAATAAAACAAAAATTGATAGAACTATGAGAAGAAATAGACAAATCCTCACCACTCTCTCAGTAATCAATAGAACATGTACACAGAAAGTCAGTGAGAATACAAATGACCTGAACATCAGAATCAGAGAACATGAGCCTACACTGTCTTCCAAAAGATAGAAGAGAAGGCTTTATGAGATGGCGGTTACCCCAGGACCTAAGTCAGTTAAAGATATTATAAGAAATGGAAACTATAGACCAATGTGCCTCATGCACATAGATGCAAAAATCCTTAACAAAATATTCCAAATTGAATCCAAAAATCTATTAAAAGGATAGCATAGCATGATCGAATGAGGATTACCCCATGAATTCAAGATTGATTCAAAACCCAACCAATGTAATAACATGATAACAACAAACTGAAAAATGGAACTTGTATAATTATCTCAATAAATGCTTGGAGGAAACTTGGCAATAAAATACTCTCCACAATCTGGGAACAGAAGAAACTTCCACAACTCAATAAGACATTTGTGAAAAAACTTCCAGCTAACATCACGCCCAGTGAAGAGAGACTAAACGCTTTCCCTCCAAGACTGAGAATAAGCAAGATGTCTTCTCTCACCAACGCCTTTGTCAATATTGTTCTGGAAGTTGTATCAGTGCAAGAGTCAAGAAGCAGAAATAAAAGGCATGTAGATTGGAAAGGAATAACTATAATCTATACTAGCAGATGCATTATTGTCAATATAGAAAAATCTCAAAACTCTGCAGAATGTTTTTTTTTTTTCAGAATGTTCACTAAATGAATTCAACAACGTTGCTGGCAGAATACTCTGAAAGCAACAAAACATCTGCTGAGGAAAGGTAAAGAGAACTTAAATAAATGGAGAGATATACCATATCCATGAATCAAGGACTCTATGTCATTAAGACATCGATTTTCCTCAAATTCATCACAACCTTAATCAAAATATCAGAGACATTTTGGTGAAAGATTAGCAAGTTGATTATAAAATTTAAATGGGAAGAACTAAAATAGCCAAAGTAAATTTGAAGAAAAAAAAAACAGTGATGGAGAATGCACACAATCTGATTTCAAAACTATAAAATCATAGTAATCAAGACAGTGGCTATCAGCACAAGGAGACCTGCGTAGATCAATGGAACACAAGAATAGGAAATTTAGAAATAAGCATACACATGTATAGTTCATTGATTTCCAATGAAAGTGTCAAAGAAAATTCAATAGAGAAAGAATACCCTTTTCCACAAATAATGCTGGAAATATTAGACATCCGTATGCAAAAATAGATAGATGATAAATGATAGATAATAGACAGACAAACCTACCTCAACCCCTAACTCACACCATATGCAAAAATTAACTCAAAATGGATCAGAGAGCTAAAGTGAAAATTAACCCTTTAAAACTTGTAAAAAAAAAGTCATAGAAAAAAATCTTTGTGACTCTGAGTTAGGCAAAGATTACTTAGGACACAAAAAGTAAAACCCATAAAAGAAAAAAAATTGATAAATGGGATTTCATAGAAATGTAAAGCTTCTGCCCTTTGAAAGACATTGTAAAGAAAATTAAGAAACAAGCTGCAGACACTGGTGGAAAATATTTGCAAACATCTATCTCATAAAGGACTTGTGTCCAGAATATATAAAGAACTCCAACAATTCAATAAGAAGAAAACAAATGATATGACAAAAAATGGGCAAAATGCTCCATCACACAAAGAAGACATATTACAAGTGGCAGATTAGTGCACAAGAAGATGGGCAATATCATTAACCCCAGGGAAATGCAAGTTCCAACCAAACAGAAATATAAGACCTCCAACATTCTAATTCTTATTCTGAAAACTTGAGTGCTATCACTGACAACGAATACTGCCAATTGTTTACTAGTTCACGTTCCACAGGTATCTGCCAAACACTCAAGTTTGAATACTCACCACTCGACTCTCCGTTACCCTTCCGAGGAAAATTTGTTTCGTGAGTAAAGGGGCTGGTTCAGTGTGCGACCCAAACAACTGCACAAGGATGACCCCTCTGGCGACCATTGTACTTTGGCGCACGACAGAAGCGCTGTCTGTGCTTCCCACTTCATCATGCAGGATGTTAAGAGGTGTGCACTCAAGATCCAAAACCTCATCAGATGAATGTTGTTTGCCGCTTTGTGAACGACATCCGTAACTGCAATGGATGCTTTATTTCTGCACGTGTTCGGTGAAGAAATGGGGATGGCCAGCGCAGTTTGGTGCCATGGCTTTAATTCACGCCAACCAATTTTACCCACCATCGTTTTGGCAACATCGCCGTAAGTATCTGACTATGAAAAAGGCAAATCGAGTGCTACCATTTTTATGGAATTTGTGTTGACCCTACAGATCCCCTGACACGGTCTCAGAGATTCCCAAGACCCCCGACCACATTTTGAAATGTGCTCCTCTGAATTTTAAAATCTGAAATGTGGCCCATTCTCACGGGCTGACCTGCCTTCCTGGAATACGCACCAGACCTCCTCCACCCCTGAAAACTCCACCTTCTCTCAAGACCTTGCGTGAACTATCCCCCACCCTGTTGTCCACGCCCCGTCTACCCCTCCCACGGCCGGGCTGGGGCTGACCTCCAAGGGGCAAAACAGTCAGGCTCAGTGGGCAGATCTGAGCGGTAGGAAAGTTCCTCGGGGTGGTTGGCAGAAACAGGGCAGACGAAATCGATTACTTCTCGGGAACATGGACAGATCTCTAAAGCCCTGTAGACAGACAAAATCAGGAGGTAGAAATTGTAGGATATCTATATTCTTATGGCTGAAACCACAAGGTGAGTTCAGGGCACAGAGGTCGACCGAGTAGGGTTAAGAGCTCACGGAGGGTGGCACCGGCTTTGTACCACTCCCGGACTGCCTGGGCGTGACCTTATTTCCAAATAAGGTCATACTCACAGATCCTCAAGGTTATCTTTTTGGGGGGACATAATTCAACCCGTTAGAGGCCTCAGCCACAGAGCGTGGTGAATCCGGAAGCGGAGAGGGCCTATCCATGAGGCCCCTGAGCGAGAGTGAGACTCAGACATCCAAACAGGTGTCAGCCCCCCGGGGGCATAGGTGCTGAGCAAGGTGGGCAAAGACCAAAGCAGGGAACCTCCCATAATTTAATAAACCAGAGTATGGGATGGATCGTCAAGGTCGAACCTTCAGGAACAATGAGCAGGACCAGCAGCAGGGCCATTTCTGAGCTGAGCCCCCTCCTCCGGACTCTGAAAGCCCCACCTGTCTGGTCTATCTGCCCTCGTTGGGGGCAGGCTGGAGGTCCCTGCCTTGAGGACGGAAGAGCCGGAGGGGCAGGTGGGGGCAGGGATCCGGGGGAGGCTGAGAGTGCCCTCCACCCCGTGAGGAACTCTCGGGAGGAAATTATCCCCCCGTAAGCCCCCTCTGGAGCCCAAGTTTACCCACAGAATGGAGACAGGTTTCTGCGGCACACTCTCATCATCCCGGCGTTCTGCAATGACTCACCAGTCTGGACAGGCTTCTCCCCACATCAGGGAGGGGAAACACAGACAGGACTGTGGTCCAGTGCGCCCCAAAGTCATCGGTGACCACGGCGCACATCACTGGGGGTCGACAGTGAGTTGGGGGTGAAAATGATTCAAGCTCTTAAAATGGGATAATAAGGTAACTTTCCTCCTCCTGGTATGAGCTCATTTAATTGTAAAGATCTTAATAACTTCAGCCTGATTAACTCCAACCTTGTGGGGGAAGGTTATTCAGTGTTGTGGAATTAATTTTAAACAGGAGCCAAAAAAAAAAAAAAAAAGAAAGAAAGAAAGAAAAAGAAAATTCAGAGCAAGGCAGGAAACATCCAGCTCAGGATGGGGAAGGCGGGAGGTTTATGCGCAGGAAGCCAGAACCGGGGAGCACCGGCTGGGGGTGCGCTGCTTCTGAGGTCACACACGGTGGCCCCGATGAGTAATTCACTCTTGGGAACCAGAGGAGCCTCAGGAGCAAGGAAACACAGGTTCCACCCGGGACCTCTCCTCCGGTCTTGGGCTCAGGGCCCCCGACCCCATGCCTGAGCCCCTTCACACCCCCTCTCCAGGCCAGCTCAGCCCTGCACAAGCCCAAGCGAGGCTGAAGCAGGAGGCCAGGGCAGAGCCCAAGCAGGCGTGCGGGCAGGATCCCAGAGCCTGGCAGCCTGCCCATCGTGGCGCTTCTGGGGCGAGACACCCTCTCCATCCCTGCCCTCCGGATCTGCAGGCCATCACAGTCGTTCCGGGCATGCTCGAGGATGGAGGCTGGAGGGCGGGTGAAGGCTGAGACGCAGCCTCATGGGCTGGCCCGGACGAGCCCTGCGTCCGCTGGGAGCCTCCTGTCCTCCTCTGTGATCCTACGGGAGCTGTGTCTTGGCCATCCACACCCCATGTGCTGGTGCCGCCCGGCCCACGGGCCCGCCCATCCAGCCTTGCGTCTGCACCCCCACCCTGACTGCGGCACCCCAAATCCACTCTCCACGTGGCAGTGTGGGCTCCCTCCTCAGACCCCCCTGCGTATCACCCAAACCCTTCTGCATGCTGTGTAGCCCCCATGACCAGCCCCACCTGACCCTCAGCCCCTCACCCACTCCCCCAGTGTCCCTCCCTCCCTCCTGGCGTTTGCAAACGGATGTTTCTGCCTGGCCGGTGATGGTCGCCTCCCAGTCAGTTCAAGTGTCCCCTCCCTGGAGGCCTTGCCCAGCAAGGGTCACGGGGAGCTGCAGAAACCTCAGGTCGGGGCTGTTGTTTTAACCAAGGGTTATGACCCACGGGCAACCGTGGAATCGATGATCAGGTTGCAACCAGCATTTTTATAAAAATACAAAGTTGCATAGATGAGGAAACGTCTGAGGGAATTCTACTCTGCAGGCAAGTTGTTTGGTGAAACTGTTGAAATCCTGAATGTGTGTATGTGTGCACACACGTGTGCATCTGTGAGTGCACACGTGTGTGCTGTGTGTCTATGTGTGTATGTGTGCATGTGGGTGTGCATTTGTGAGTGCACGTGTGTGGTGTGTGTCTGTGTGCACACGTGTGTGCACCTGTGAGTGCACACGTCTGTGGTGTGCCTGTATGCACGTGTATGTGGTGTGTGTCTATGTGTGTATTGTGCACGTGTGTGCATCTGTAAGTACACACGTGTGTGATGTGCATGTATGCACACGTGTGTGCTGTGTGTCTGTGTGTGAGTGCACACGTGTGTAGTGTGCATGTATGCATGTGTGTGGTGTGCACATGTGTGTGCATCTGTGAGTGCACACGTGTGTGCTGTGTGCATCTATGTGTCTATGTGCGCACACGCGTGTGCATCTGTGAGTGCACGCATGTGCTGTGTGTCTATGTGTGTATTGTGCACATATGTGTGCATTTCTGTCTATGTGTGTGTCTATGTGTGTCTGTGTGTGCACGTGTGTGTGCATCTGTGAGTGCACACGTGTGTGGTGTGCATGTATGTACGTCTGTGCGTTGCACACATGTGTGCGTGTGTGTTGCATGTGTACAGCCTGTGTATGTGTGTGTGTGCATATGCATGTTTGCTGTGCGTGTGTGTGCTTTGCATGCGTGTGCACACATGTGCTTCGTGTGTTTGTGTGTGTATGCATTGCATGCACACACGTACACCTCAGCTGTGGTGCACAATCTGCTTCCTAACTGTGGATGACGGTCCAAACTTTGAAAGCCACAGCGGTAGGCGGTTCCGCTGCCCAGCAGGGCTGAAGGTCACCACTCCAGGTTTTCAGGCTCCTGGAGCCATGGGACTGGTGACTGGGATAAACGGTCAGAGGACAGGAAGGGAGGCACCTGCCGGCATGCTTCGGGGTCCCCGTGGGAGTTGCCCAGATTACGTGCCGGAGTCTCCTTCCTCCCCGCACTCCCCTGCCCTGTCCCCCCCAGAACTGACATGTTGCAAGGCTAACCCCAGACGGGCTGGTATCAGGAGACCGGGTGAGGTGAGGTCGGGAGGGTGGAGCCCCCATGACGGGATCAGTGTCCTTGTAGGAGGAGAAAGAGACACCAGAGTCAGCACTCTCCGCCCGGGGACGGCACCACGAGAAGTTTGCCGTGTGCGAACCACATGCCAGATGTTCCGGCACCTGGATCTCGGACCCCCAGCCTCCGGCACCGCGAGGAAGCAAGCCGCCCGGTCCAGGGACTATAGGACGCAGCCCCCCGTTCCCAGCCCCGCCCTCACGCAGCCGGTAAGAGTCGCGTCATAGGTGTTAGTGGCCGGAAGTGTGTCTGCAGGAACACCGCGGGCCAGCCCCCCAGAAACAGTAGGCTGAGGCTTGGAGGGTGGGGACGGAAGCTGCTGGATTTTACTGTAGCCCCACCGTAAGCTCCCATGGGACCGGCCCACGGCAGGTGGCACGTGCCTGGCGTTGGTGTTCCCACTGCAGCCTGTGTCTGCCAGGGGCCGTGGCGAGCCAGCCCCACGCACACCCTGCTCCAGATCCGACCTGCTGGCCCCTGAGATGAGCCCTTAGCCACCTCCCATAAACAAGGACGTTCGTCTGCGTCGGCCCTAATGAACCGCATTTGTCAGACGGGATCCAGAGAGCAGCTGCGTTGGAGGAGACCAGTCGCTTCCTCCTCGGCTCCCAATGTGGCAGCCCGGGCACAGTGGACACCATGGCATCTAGCTGTGCAGGGGGCAGGGGGCCACCGGTCCCGGGGGCGCATGCCCTGCAGACGCCTGGGCGGGAACAGCGAGGCCCACCCGGCGCAGCTCTGTCCGCAGCGGGATTCAGAGGCAGCCATCCTTTCCAGCCCAGCCAACTCGCTTCCTTTTGGGATTGTTCAGGGAGGACTCTGGGAAGCAAGCACAGCACCGACACAGAGCGGATGCACCGACTCAGGGGCTGTGGGGCCCAGGGTGTGTTGCAAGCAAGTGGGGCGGCCACGGGGCTGGATGCACGCGGTCATCCGGGGACGCAGAGGTGACCCGCGGCCTCTGCTTCCTAGCCCTGGTTCCTGTGCTTGCGGCTTTGTTCTCTCGCAGACAGGCTTCCCCATCAGCGGGAAATTTGGACATGACTGCTCTCAGATTTACCTCTTGGGACTGCCACCCCTGGAAAGGAGTCGATGGAAGCTTTCTCTGGGCCCCAACTAAAACAAAACAAAACAAAACAAAAACTCCCAGGAAAGAGCTGTGATTGGCCAGCGCAGCTCGGGCAGCACCGTCGTGGATGGTGGGAGGCGTGGGGCCCTCCGGGGAAGCCCCCGGGGCAGTGGACGCGTGCGGGCGGTCCTCACTCCCCCAGATCGTACTGACTCGGCCCCTTGTCCTCTGCACCAGGAGGAGGTCCACATGAGGGCGGCCAGGGGCAGGGGGGGCAAGGGTGCAGGGGGGCAGGGGGCAGGGCACAGGGGGGCAGGGGACAGGGGCAGGGGGATTGGGGGAGAGGGGGCAGGGGGGCAGGGGGCAGGGGGGCAGGGGGCTGGGCAGGGGGCCAGGGAGGCAACAGGGACATAAGAACTGTTTGTTAATATTTACTCATATTAATAAGATGTTGAGCAACCATCTCGACATAAAAGCCACAGTTAAAATTAGGAAGTAGTTCATCCTGGTCTAACAATATGGAATAATTAATTTCCACACTCATGTGCTTTTTTTCCCATAAACAGTAATTAAAGAGAAATATTACATCGCTGCACCTGTTTTTCGCTTTCGGCTCACCACCGTGTATAAGCCCAATCTTTTATTGAGGAGAAGAGATGCAAGCTGGAAAATCGCAGGAGGAACATCAAAACCCCTCCAGCCTTCCCCGGAGACGTGGGAGAAATCCCAAATTACGGAACCGTATGGAGGGCTCCCTGCGAGCGGCGCTGTCCACGGCGGGGCCGGGCTCTCGGCTCCTCCAAAGGGTCAGGGCCTGCCTGGGGCAAGGACACCGTGGCGGACGGGTTGTCCACTGCGTCCTGTTTTTGCTCCTTCCGCCCTGGCCCGAACTCGCGCCCCCGAGAGAGGGGGTGAGAGCGGCCGGGGAAGCCGAGCGGGTCCAGTCCGGCAGCTCTGGGCCTCAGGTGGGCCTCAGCCCTCCCCGCCAGCGCCCTCCACGCTGCTCAGGGGCTTCGGCCGCAGGGACCCGCTAGGCGGGGGCAGACAGCGCCGGAGAGCGGATGTTTGCCGGGCACTTCACAGTTTACTCCTGGCCCCTCGGCACGGTTCTGTTCTCCAGAGAAGCCCCAGCAGGGATCCTGCGACAGGGGCCGCCCCGGGGGCTCGGGTTCCTGCGTGGGTCCCTGGTGCCGCCCACTTGGCCCACCCCGAAGTTCCAGCTCTCTCCTCCGAGGGACCCGCTGCTGCTTATAACACCCACCGGCGGCCCGGCTCAGCCCCTCCCTCCTGCGAAGGGGCTGTATGTCAAAATACAGTCGCACTCGGAGAGGAACAAAGAGGGATTGGAGGCAGCGGGCCCTGACCGGGGACTTGGCGCACATTTCCGAGACACGGATGAGCCCGTGGACTTAACTCCCTGATGCACCTTGGGTCCCCCGGGCCCCCGCCGTGCCTGGCTGCGCACCTGTCACCCGGGCGCCTGATTACACGTGCTAACCTGTGACCCCCACCCCCGGGAGACCACCGTCCTCACCATCGGACGCATGGCCCCGTGGCTCAGAGGAGGTGCCCTGAGTGGTTTGTGCTAGAACATTCCGGGGCTGAGACCCCCTTGTGATTTATGACTTCTACCACATGACTGCTGCCAGAGCCCCCTGGAGACGCAGGGATGGGGGGCCGAGCCACGTTCCCTGGCCCCAGTGACCGACTCCCAACTCCCAGGAGCTCCGCCGGAGCATCGACGTTAAGGGTTCCAGGAGAGGTGAGAGGGTCAGCCTCCGCGGGGCTGATTCCTCACAGAGACCTGTCCGGCGCGCAGGGAGGACCCAGTCCTGGAAGCCAGGGGGTGTCGGTTACTCACATCGGTCCTCTGATGACACCGTCTCTGGGGCACCAGCCCCCCTGCCCTCCCCCCCAGGCTCGGTAAGACCCCGATGTCTGGTCCAGTTGACCACGGTTTTCACCTGCCTTCAGCCCCGGAGTCCTTCCCATTCTACCTGTCCCCCCCCCCAGAGACGGCCCTGCGGTGCACAGAATCGCAGCCCCCCAGAGATGCCCACATCACGCTCTCAGATGCCCTGCAGAGGGGGTCGCCGATGCCAATCAGCTCGCTGTGCAGCAGGAAGGCTACTCGGCACGTCCCGCGTGGACCTGATGTGATCACCGGGTCCTGGAAGGCAGAGCGGGAACTGCAGGAGAAAACCAGACACATGGCCGTGTGTGGGAAGGACACGAGCCACAGTCCCGGCTTTGAAGACAGAGGTCGGGGCGCTGCAGTCCTCGGGGTGTGCTGTTGCCCTCAAGCCAGGCCTCAGGGCCGGTCTGCAGCAGGGGCGGTGCCGGCTGGCGCTGTGGCAAAGAGCGCCCTGGGGCTGGGCCCCTTGGCCTCACAGTGGCTCACCATGTGTCCTTTGCCCTCCAAGGAAGCAGGGCGGGCTGGGGTGGAGGGATCCTGGGGCATTCCTTGGCGGGGCAGGTAGGCACTTCGGGCAGCCGGAAGCCGGCAGAGCCATGAACCGTGTCCCAGAGATCACTGGGGCCGCATCCAAGGAGACGGGATGTCAGCAGGTCCCGAAGACTTTGGGAGGCTTGGGGGGGGCGCGACCACAGAGAGAGGCAGGAGAAGCTTGGACAGACTGGCCCTGTTAAGCCTCTGTTGGGAGAGGGAGTCCCCTCCCCTGTGGCTATTCTGCAGGTGGCCGTCTACGACCCCGGCCCGTCGGCAGAGACACCCTCCCCCACCCCGGGGACCCCCGTCATGGCACCTGCGTGGAGCTGAGGTTCAGTCTGTGGCTCAGGTCTTCAATCGAACTGATTGCGACTGGCTCACCCACCTCTGACCACGGAGCTGACCCACTTTGAAAGTTTGCCGTTATGAGCACTGGTGCACCGCTGGTGGGAACGACTTGGCCAAATGTATTAATAACCTCAAATATATTCAAATCTTCTGACTCGATAATTGTCCCTGTGGGAATCCAGCCTCGAGGCGTCGCCGGGGATGTGGACAAAGACTTTGCTCAGAGAAGTTCCTCACAACACAATTCCAAGTAGAAAGTAACCGGCAAATCGCTTAGATGTTCAACAAAGGAAAAAAATGGCTTTTAGGGGAAAATCCCTGCAGTGAAATATTTTGCAGCCGCTGAAAGCGATGGCCAAGGAATTTTTCTGGGGACAAAAATACTCACGACATAAAATTGCATTTAAAAAAAAAAAAAGATTGCCCGAGTTGGGGAGTTTGGATGCTGGCTACTTTCTTTATTGCATTTTTCTCAATTTCTGCAATTTCCACCATGATCACATGCTTCTTGTAGAACCAGGAGGAGAGGGAGAATGGCCTCCTCGGGGCCCTGAGGACGCCGGCCTCCCAAAGCCCGTGTCCCTCGGCAGCCTGGCTGGGTTTTCCGGACACACGCTCCCCGTCGGCCCTTGCCTGGCACGCCCAGGGGGATGTTTGCGTTTGGCTCTAATTCCAAATATCCCAATAAAACCCACAGCTGCTTCTCTGAGCCCTTGTCCCCGAGGCAGCAAACCTGCCCCCCCACACTCCGATTCTCTTCTGCGTTGCCAGTCTCTGCACGCAGATACTAAATATATTTTAACGGATCCGGGCTGTTACTGATGCCGCCAGCCCAAGATTGGGACGACTAGAGGCACTGCCAGCTGAGTTCTCAAACTCTGAATTCAGTACTCCCTGGCCTCTCCGGGGGCGGGGGGGGGGGGACGTGAATCCAGTCCAGGCTTGGGAATTGTCCCAGCTTGGGCTAGAAAAGCTAATCCAGCCTGGCATCAACAGTCACGGAGACTTATGGTCTCAATGAAACAAAACTTCCCGAGGAAGCAGGCTTCAGGCACAGCTCGATCCAGACGTTCTTGGTGGCCTCAGGGTCCTGGCACCATTTCCTCTGCTGTTGCTTGGGTGCTTCGACCATGGGGCTCTGTCCACGGCATCCTGTTCAGATGAAGAGCGGGTGTTGTTGTCCCACCTCCCCTGCATGGCCACTGGCATTCGCTGTCCCTGGACCAGCTCGGCTCAGGTGCTCCGCCTGGACTGCGACCAGGGGACGGGATGCACTGACTATCTCAGGCCATCAGGTGCCCAAATGGGAGCGGCGAGGGGAGTCGGTTTCTCCAGAAACCAGGACCCGCGAGACAAAGGGGGGTGAGTCCCTACCACAAATGTCCGCCACGGGCAAGCTGTCCTCCAGTGCTCCTTTAGCTAGTACATGTAGACAGGTGTTTGCTCGCATTAACTACGGGAACAGTTCGCGAACGTTCAGCTCTCGTGCCTCATTCGGCAAACGTGTACCACTGACTCGTAGATCCAGTTAAATAAAATACTTTAACTTTCTGCTGTTTCTGGCACTTGAAGGAATTAATGCTTCAGAACATTGATTCAGAATACATCCATGGCTCCGGGAAGCACAGGTCAGAAACCTAATTATAGCTTTCTTTCTGGAAAGAAAGGAAAAGATGAATTTAGTCAACAGACGGATGAATCCATCCACGAGGACAGACTCCTTCGGGGACTTACCTGCTTTTGCCTCCAGGTCTCCCGGCCCCCTCCAGCGTCCTTCCCCTTCCTTCTCCGTGAAAAATCCTCCCCAAACGTCCGGAGCCCTGTCCACGCCTCCTCCGGGAAGCCTGCCTGACCTCTCTCCATCTGGTAGAGCCACAGATGTGGTTCCCGCCACGCTGGTGCCTCCACGCTTGGACGTGCGTTGTAGGGTGCTGTGTCCCTGTCTGCATGCTAGTGGGTAGCGGGCCAAACCATCAGCCCATCCTGACACGTGGAACACTTCCCCGTGGACGGCGTTTGGAGAAATGTTGCACACACTCTGATGAAGGACAGAAGGAGGGTCACAGCTAAGAGTCAAAGCGTCAAGGAGGAAGACACCTGGTCCCCTCAGGAACTCCCCCAGGTCCGGGGAGGGGCACCCGGAAGTCCAGCCCACATGGCAGGGCTCCCGGGAGCTGGTCCTCCACGTGTCACACGCAACGGTGGGAGACTGCGGGTATTTACACACCTGACAGCTGGATCCTTTGCTAAAAAAATAGCAATGTGCCTTTTTTACGAAATGCCCCATTCCAGCGTCTAGAAGTTTCCTCCCTCCCCAGAGACCCAAGGAAATGTTTTTTTGAGCAGAAATCCCCCCTCCAACTCTGTAGGGAATTGTGGCCCGTGAGAGCCGCTCTGGCCTGGGTCTGGTGGCACGGGAAGCCCCTTCCTCATTTAGAGCAGGGGTCGGCACGATCCCGCCCGTGGGTCCAATCTGGCATGCCACCTGCGTTCCTACTACCCACAAAAATAGTTTCCACGTTTTTACATGTTGGCCAAAAAAAAAAAAAAAAATCAAAAGAGCATTTCATGACATGTGAAAATGATATGAAATGAAAATTTCCGGCTCTGTCAAGGGTCCAGGGAAGCTTTATGGAAACACAGCCAGGCTCATACATTTGCCTATTACCCGCGCTGCTCCCGAGCCGCCCAGAGAAGCCACAACAGATGTCCCTGACCCACAGAGCAGGAAATATGTACTCTCTGGCCCTTCACAACGTTCGCTAACCCCAGCTTTAGATCTTTAAACTCTGCTTGGAGAAGTCGGATGAATCGGTGACCTTTCTCTGTCTCTCGGGCTCCAGCGGAGACAGCCTCGTGGCGCAGAACGAACAAGAGCCCCGTTCTCGGCCTGCTGATGAGGGGTTTCTGCCAATCCTCAAGCCCAGGGCCAGGCAAAGTGACTCCTGCCTGGACAAGACGGCCCCGGAAAGGCAGGAGGTCCGGAGTCCAGTGCATCCGTCTGCATCCGGAGGCCCCGTGCATCCCGGCCCGAAGCTGCCCGCCCTCCCCCCCACTCAGGAGGCAGGAAACGTCCGTGGGCCCCTGACGTGCCCCTTACAGCTCCTCGACACCCCACACACTCCGGCCACCGACGGACGCCACCAGCTTTTGAGAAGCGTCTGAAATTGGACAATATGGATGAAATCACCCCACTTCTGCCCGAATGCTTTTCTTTCTTACAGAATAAAGCAGAAAGTTGAAGTTGCTCCTTCGAACCTGAAAGCCCCTCTTGATGCAGAGTCCCGCCCAGG
The DNA here is from genome assembly GCF_037043125.1 of Eumetopias jubatus. Taxonomy (NCBI): domain Eukaryota; kingdom Metazoa; phylum Chordata; class Mammalia; order Carnivora; family Otariidae; genus Eumetopias; species Eumetopias jubatus. The sequence goes on along the minus strand of NW_028274816.1, from coordinate 79,421,653 downwards.
GCTTTGGGCGGTGTCCCCAGACTTGCCCGGGCTTTGGGGCCTCCCAGGTGGTCCAGGGTCACTCCGGAGAGGGGCCTGGGATGGCGTGGACGTATGCACGGACCCGAGTGTGACCCCCGCGTCAGCCGTGCAGGCTCGACAACGTAACTGCCCTCTCGGAGCCTGAGGTTCTTCCTCTGCAAGATGAGAACATGCAGAGCATGCCCCACGGAATTCGGGGGATGGAATCAATGATATGGGAAGTTTACGAGCACAGGGAGCAGGCAGGACACGTTGTTAACCAATAAGGAAACAGCCGTGCAGGAAACACCTTGTTTCCCTGTGGGACGCGAGCCCTCTGGAAATAGACACGTAAACTTCGTGTTTTCTTAGCACCTTTGTTTAAAACTCCCCGAGACCATCTGCTGTGCTTCCCCCAACACACACCGGTGACAACAAACAATAACAGATCCGTTCACAGGCGCGGAGAGCCGACCAGGTGCCGGGACCAGGGCTCGGCAGCCCCTGGATTCTCACCGTGACCCTGCAAGGCAGGGGTTAGGACTGTCCCTCCAGTGTCCGGACGGAGGCCTGCAGCATAGATGGGTGAACACTGCTAGCTAGCAGGTGTCAGAACTCAGACGATCCAGTCCAGAGCCCACAGCCGTGTGGACAGATGAGGGAATGAATCCCTGAGCACGGGAGTGCCTCACGTCCAGCGTGCTCAGGCTGAGAGCAGGTGCGGAAGTTTAGGGGAGGACACGGCCAGGGCTGGCTCACGGCCCCACAGAGGTGGCCAGGGGAGGCTGTGTCCATCCAGTGCATCGGCGAGGCGTGAGCTTCCTCCTGGCAACGCGGGCAAGGCCCAAGAGTGAGCCTCCCTGGAGAACAAGGCAGGGGGCTCGCAAGGCGAGCCCTTCTGCCACACTCTGGTCCAGGCGGTCATCAAGGGTTATTACCAGGATGATCCTGGCCTCATCAGACGAGCCCCTTGAAAGAGGGTCACACGGTCGGGGTCGTCCCCTGCCCCCCCACTGGCCTTGAAAGAGCAGGTGCCATGAGCCCCCCAGGTGTAAGGAAACGGATCCTGCCATCAGCTGTAGGAAACTGGAGAAGAACGGCCGCCTCCTGGGAGGCCCAGCCCCCTGCGGACACCCTGATGGAAGCTTCGAGAGGCCCTGGGCAGGGGACCCAGGGAAGCCAGCCAGGCCCAGGCCCCCGAGCCCCAGGAGCCATGTGATCCCAAATGCGTGTGTGGCTGTTTGTCATGCAGACACAGGGACCATGTAGCCGCCAGCCCACCCCACTCCTTCCTGGCTTGAGCTGAGTGTCAACCCACGACTGGGTCACACCCAGCAACCCTCCCCAAGCTCTGCCGGTGCCCCCACCCGGCCCTGACGCTCAGCCCTTTGTCCCTCATCCTATATGAAGTTACCCCTTATCCCCGACCAAAGGGACAGGCCCCTTGCTGACAAGTAACGGGGCAGCAGCACATAGGAACCTGCCCCTTGCAGTGCTGCTCCAGGCTTCGGGCCACCCCGCCTGCCCTGCCCTTCTCCAGCCCAAGGAGAAGACGGCCGCCCATCTCTGGGCCACCCCAGAACCCGCCCCTTTGCCTTCTGAGTCCCCCCCACAGCTAGGCCTTCCCGAGTTGGCCTGAGCGAGTCTCCGCTCCTTGCAACCTGGCAGCCTTTGTCCACAGCAGAGGGCCTGTGACCTGTCCAGGGACCATGATGGACGCAGCCGAGATCTGAGCAAGTGTGTCCGGGCTTCTCGCTCCAAGACTGGCTCCCGCTGCACCACCTGGGAATAGTGCAGACCAAGAAGGAGTTTGTCGAATGGGTACACGGACACGCCAAGGGCCACGGCACACCCCGTAACATGCTCTGACTCCCGTCCCTTGGGCCAGGTGGTTAACCCCTTGCTGCCTGCAGGACATGAAAGGACTTATCTTGCAACCAAACACCCAGACTCGAGGCTCCTGTCCAGACCTACCCCCCACACACACACAAACACCCTGGTCTGCAATTTCCTCTGAACAGAGAGATGCATTAGCCTTTTACCGGGAAGATTAGTCTTCCCAGCTGGTGACGGGCACCAAATGAGAGGCGAGGTGTTCTGGCTTCTCTCCACCATCTGTTAACACGACCCCGAGCCACCCTCAGGTTCTGCTTCCCGCTTGGCTTGCTCGGAATGGGGCTGCCAACGCCTTGACTGCTCTTCTCCCCCCGTGTGCTCCCGTATGCCCGCTCACCCTACCACCTCTTGTGGGAGGCGATGGGGTGACTTGCACCTGCCGGCTAAGCACAGATCCAGAGATGCGGCCAGAACAAGCATTGGGAGCAGGTCTCTGGGTCCCTTCTTACTTTGTGGGCTTCTGTTCAGGTATCATCTCCTTTAGGGCCATTAGGGCTGAGTTGGAGTCAAAAAGATGGCCCCTTATTGGTGCACAAATACGACCTGACAAATTCAACAGACATCTCTGTGGAGACTCAGGAGGGACCCAGACCCAATCACGGAATGGGGTCCGGCATCGAAGCCAAACGCTCAGGAGAGACCAGGGGGTGGGGGCCGCCACCCAGCCCAGCCCACGGCACCTGCTCGGTCTCCTTCGCGCACTTCCTGAGAGACGTGAAACAGACATCGCTGTCCGGGGCAATTACTTGTTTTCAAGCCATTTTACACCACAGATCTGACAAGAGCCAAGAGAGTCAGGAAATCCAATCCCTCCTGATGTCTCTACGGAAGATTAACCACCTCCAAGAAATTAGGGAAGTGTCTTCATAACAGTAACTTCAAGACACAGCTATTCAGTTCGTTAATGAAAAATCCATTGATGTTTGGCATTTATCAAGTGTCAAAAATTAAATTTAGCCGTTCTGTGATTTTAATTAATGCAAACCCGGTTAAGCCAGCAGGTAGTTGTATGACTCAGGCAGGCACCTCCATCCACACACCCTTCACCGGCTGACAGGTAGGGAGGGGGCGGGCAGCACAGGGGGGACTTCAAAGGAGTTGGGGGAACTCAGAAGGAGAGGGGCTGGTTCCCAGAAAAGTGGGCGGCGCGTGCAGGGGAGTCAGGAGTTAAAACAACTAGGCCCATCCCCAGCAAAGAAGAGTCAGAGCGCGACCCATCTGGTGGGAACGGGGGTGGCTAGAAGGTCTGGGGCAGCACGTGACTTGGTAGCATTTGGGTTTTAGAAAGAGAATCCTGGGTGGTGGGCAGAAGGAAAGGCGGAAGGGTGCAGGAAAATATGGTGGGGGCTTCTCGCAGGTTCTGCATGGGGATTTGAAACATCGTAAGGTCCAGGAGATGGGAGTGAGCTTTTGTGCGATTTCTCCAACAGGCGGGTCACTGGATATTACGGTACCAGTGACGTCAAGGGCTGGACCACAACGGAGCCTGCTTCTGTGGCCTTGGGCGTGGTGTTAGAGCCTGGAGCACAGAAGGGACATTCTGAAGGTCGGACACAAGGTGAGGAGACCCAGAGCCAGTCCTCGTGGGGCCTCACTGACACGAGCGGGGAGGTCAAGGCAGTTTGCATGTCCTCCTGCAAGCAACAGGGCATCTTTGACAAGAGCACAGTCTTCAGACTCACGTGATCGGTGTGGCGGTTTTAAAATGTGGCCTCAAACTCTTCAAAGGAGGCTGAATCTCCTCCCCTGGAGTGCAGCCCGCACATGGTGACTTACTTCTAATGAACAGAATATGTCACTTTCGAGAACATGTCCTGGAAGATGTTGTTCCCTCCCCCAACTGCCTGCTCCAGCGGAAGCCGTGGGCACTCGGACGGTCCGAACTCCTCTGCCACGAATCCGGGAGGAGCCGAGGCCCCAGCCAACAGCTGCACAAGGAGCCACCCTGGAAACTGACACTCGGCCCCAGTCAAGCCTTCGGATGAGGCAGCCCCAGGCAACATCTCAACTGAAACCCCGTGACAGACCCTGAGCCACGACCAACCAAGCCACTCCTGAACTCTGGGGCCATAGCAACTGAGACAATGGGTGTTTTTTGTTTTCAGGGGCTAAGCTTTGGGCAACAGGTAAGTAATACATTCTGGGTCCAGAGTCAAGCTCCATCACACACAGCTGGGATGATTTTAGGCCTCAGTTTCCCAAATGTAAAATGAGGATAACATGACACGTACCCCAAGGGTTGACACAAGGATTCTATGAGATGAAATATTTATGAGGTATCCCAGGGAGTAAGGATGGCCAGAACACTGCCCAGTTATGAGCACACTAGGTCATCACCAAGTGCAGCTGACCACTGACCCCCAGGTTGGCCTGGAAAACACAAATGCATCTTTGGAAGTGTGGTCAGACTGTTAAAAGGGCCACGGCCTGGGTCTGCATCCAGCCCACAGGCTGCAGATGGCTCCCTGAAGCCCCGGGGAGATGCAGGAGAAGCAGAGATCTGAGCGACCATGTTGACTTCAAAGTGACCACTGCAAGGACCTTCAGGTCCAACCAGCATCACGAGACAGCCTGTGTCTTGTAAGTAGATGATAGGAGCTCCATTTGGGATTTTAGCTAGTGGCTTCCTCTTCTGGTGGCCTCCTGGGAGCATGGACCCGTGGGTGCTGGGACCGGGAGGTGGGCACATCCAACGGCTTGATTGCAACCCTCCCGGGTGACCATGACTTAAATCCTGAGAACACAATCTGACACGTGAAGAGTTTGCAAGAGCCCACCCTGTGGCAAATCATTACAAAGTCACTTTGCCAACAAACTTAGCCCAATTTTCTCTGCAAATGGCACATGCCAAGTTGAGCCACGTCGAGAGTTTTAGCCAAATGATATGGAGGTAAACTGAGGCAGATCCCAGCCCCCACCCCACCCCCCAATGGAGACCCATCAGCCCCTGAGCCTCACCGAGGACAAGGAATACTGCAGAGAGGCCAATGAGCAGCTTGTCCACTGTAAGGTCATCTGGATAGGCTGTTGCCTAACACGGGCAAGGCGGTACCTGCTATTTCCACCCCTAGGCATGGCACGGAACTATTTAGAGCTTACAGATTTTCCATAGAGTCAGAGAGCCATTTCCAAAGATTAACATCAGGAAACTAAATTGCTAGAGTCCATGGCTCAGCGTCTGGTCCTTCACTATAGACCCAATGTCTGTGTCCCCCCAAAGCTCAGATGTGGAAACCCAAACTCCAACCTACTGGTATTGGGAGGTGGAGCCTTTGGGAGGTGAGCAGGTCCTGAAGGTGATGCCCTCGAGAATGGGATTAGTGTCTTCACATGAGACCCCACGGGGCTCCTCACCGCCCCATCCATCATTGTCCCTTGGTGTCACCTCTCTTCTGCTGCTAACAAAGCAAGAAGCCACAAATACCACGCATGCCCCGTTTCTGACTCTGTCCAATCACAGCAGATTCTATGACCCCCCTCCTCCAGCCAAACCACAAGGGAATGTTAACTGGCACCTGCCTGATCGAGTTGGGAATGGGGTGGGAACGGGGTGAGGCAGCCCGCTCCCAGGATGACACACATTTTTGCAGGAATTGCAGCCTGAGACTAGAGGGGAAAAACAAAGACATGACTTTGGAGGCACATCCTGGAGAAAGACTTGCATCCGTGCACGAAGAAGTTCAGCCTGAGGAGGTTTGTGGTCCTACCGTTTGCAAAAGCAAAACGTGGAAGCGGCTTCCACGGCCACCAGTAAGGAGGTCGTTCAGTAACTCCCAGACATTATGGGGCACATTATAGGGCGCCATGCAGCGTTTCTAAAGATGAGGTGGGTGGGGACGCCGGGGGGGCTCAGTCCATTGAGCATCTGACTCTTGATTTGGCTCAGGCCATGACCTCATGGGATAGGGTCCCACGGTGGAGCCCACTTGGGATTCTTTCTCTCCTTCCCTCTGCCCCTCTCCCCACTCACGCTCACACGGGCGCTGTCCCTAAAAAAATAAAAAAATAAGAATAAAAATGAGGTGGATATATATGTGTTGACATATTCCTTAAGTAAAACAAATCGAAACTCTACTTGTAGTATGGTCCTGTCTACGACAAGACCAAAGGCTAGAGAACGTCTACATTTTCAGGGTGCATATCTACATGGTGAAATGCAGAGAGTGGTCTACACCGAGCCGATAAGGGCAGCGAGCACGGGACAGAGAGCAGCACTATCTGCTCCAAGGGGCTCCCACTCCGTTGTGGTGCCGCGAGGTGTACCGTGAGACTCGATGAATGTATTACATGAACATCTTACTTGTGCCATCAAAGTAAATTGAAGATGATCTCATACCATTTTAAATAAATGTGCCAGGGCCAGTTACCCAGTTCTGCTCAAATGTACCCCCTCCCAAAAAAAACACAAAAAACAAAAAAACAAAAAACATAGTGTATCTCCTGCTTTACGACGGATGTAACCACCCTCCCCGCCCAGCATCCCTCGGCGAAGGGAAGGTGGGAGCAAGAGGGATTTGGATGGACGTTAAATTTCCTAATCAATACTGTCTCGGTCCCTGATGGGTTGATGGTCGCTGTTCCGTCTGATTTCTTCCCTCTGCCTCTGCTTCTCTCCAAGAGGGTGTCCGAGTTTTGGGGGCCTCGTGGCCGAGCGAGGGGGGCTTTGAGCCTAATGGGGTCCTCCGGCTCATCCTGGTCTGTCTCAGAGTGGCCAGCCATGCCGCCTGGTCCTTGGGGACCTCCCTGGAATCCGGGGTCCCGCCGTATGTGCCCCCAGTGGGTCTGCATCCTCACCACGCCACCGGCACGTCCTCTGCAGCTGCAGAACTTTCGGCTGTTTGCACAGAGCACACAGACCGTGGGGCCCGGGGACGCCGCTGCTCGGGCTTGTGTGCGGGGCTCACCCTCAGCCAGGGCCCCCTTTCCCGTTCCATGGAGACCTGTCTCCCCGCCAGGGGCCAGGCTGCTCCCTCAGAACAACAGCCCCGCTCTGGCTGTGCCCAGGGAAATATGAATATTTCCCCATGCCCCCAAAATGAGGACATGAACCCACACATTCCTCTACGAGCAATGGGGGTTTGAATAGTGATTTCTAATGAGGCCGGGTCCCAAACCCCGAAGCCTTTGCCAGTGCATGCCATGAGCACCCCACATACCTGTTCGCACTGGCCTCCAGCCTGGGCCTGCCCTCCGAATGGCCAACGGAGCACTCCCGTCCTTCCCTTCGCCTCAGTCAGCGGGTTTCTGTAACTAGAAAAGCACCTCCACTTCCCAGCCCCAACCATGCAAGGGGCAGCCTCTCAGAAAGGAGAAAGAAGAGCCTGCATTCCCCCCAGACGCCCCTGGACAATCCTCGAAACCCAGCCCCCCCTTATCACCCTCGTTTCCAGCCCATGTGTGACACCAGTCGGAGAAGCAGTCGCGGCAGGGACCCCTTCCAACTGTCCTCGAACCCTCCAAGTCCGGCGGGCAGCTGGGGGCTCCGCCCTAGTCCCTCTGGAAGAGCAATGGGGTCACTAGTTGGGCTGAACAGCGGCTGGAAAGCAAGAGGTCATGTCGCACATCAGCCTCCTGGACTCGGGAGCCATAAAGAGACGGGGTCAGGAGCAACACTGACGACCGCGGCCCCATCACCCCCCACCTGAGTCCAGGACGCCTGTGCCGCAGGGTCTGCAAAGGGAGCTTTGTTTGCTCGGGGGACACAGCAGCCGGGGAAGCTAATCCAACAGCGGGGACCCTGCCTGTGGCTTAAGAGTATAATTTTCGTCCGGTATCGGAGGCTCTTTCCATCAAAAGTAATTAATCTCTCCTCGCAGTGACAGGTGGCTGGAAGTCTTTACTTCCAAGGTCCCGGAAGCCCCATGCACAGAAGGAAGGAATTAGTCAAATGCAACAATGGGGACCTAATTCCGTAGCAGCCAGACAGGAATTAGGAAAAGAGGCTCAGGCTTTTTGAAGAATCCCTTTTTACGGCTTCCAGAGAACGCATCTCAAATCGAGCCCCTTGCTTTCACTTGCAAGTGACGGAGAGCCCAGAATAAACTCAGGAAGATAAAATGAGAAGTCATCCCCATAGAGCTGAAGAATCTGAGCATCAGGCATGGGCTGATCCAGGGTTCAAATGACATCGTCGGGAACCTCTCTCACTGTTTGGGTTTTGCTGTCTGTGTCTTGACCCTCTTCTTACTTGGTTTCTTCCCTCGTGGCTGAAAAATGACCACCCAAATCTTCTAGGTTCAAATCCAGTGTGCAAGGGGAGGCAGAGGTCTTTGTCCTGCATTCATGATGGCTTCCCTAACTGGACTTGCTTCATCAGGAGTCTGTTGTCAGCCAAACTTCGATGTCTGGAGGAGGCAGTGGACCATCCGGCTAAAGCCTGGGGTGCATGCCCTCGCCTGGCACATGGCTGAGACCAATGGGGAGACAGTCCCCAAACACACCTGGGAACTGGAGAGGCAGGTGTGTGAGCAAGAGGAAATAGCTCGTGAGCGGCGAAGGCAGGGATTTGAACCCAGGACTCCAAGCCTGTACCTCTAACTGCCACAGCCTCTGCACAGGTGCCAGAGCCCCACCGTGAAGACTCGCAGACGCCCGGGCGGGGACCCCACTCCGGTCACGTGGCCGTGCATGCGTGATTTTCGGGTAAGGAGTTCAGTCTGGGTTTTCTGTCACCTGAAATGGAAGGAGTCCTAGCGGATGCAGCGACCACACTTAGCACACCTGGTCTGCTCTTCAGAAGAGCTTGCACCGAGTGGCCAAAAACTGAGCCCCTGCAAAGAGCAAGCCGTCCATCTTCCCTGCTATCTCCACACCACCAGCTCTGGATACAGCAGCAGGCTCAAATGCCATCTTAAGAAATAATTGTTTATTTTCCAGGTCAGCCACCTCCACCCCCATCCCGGCTCCTTCGCACCAGCTGCAGCACAGACCCCCCACCCCCACCCTGTGCCTTCCTTCCCGGTCTGAGGCAGGAAGCTTATCTTATCTCATGCAGCCCCTCCAGGAGCCAAGCGGCTGAAGTCTGCAAGACCCCCGCTAGATCTGGGGCCCCCGTGCATTCATCTTCACGAGGCACACTCAGAGGTCGCCACGGGGACTTGGGAAAATCGGCACGGGGAGCAGAGATAAGCTTCCAGGTGAGTGGTGGGGACCAATGACAGTGGGCATGGGCTGTCTCGGATGTCCGAAATGTAGGTTGCCAAAGCCAAGCAGAGACCCTGGAATCCAGCAGTCCCAGCTGAGGCTGAAGGCGAGTGAGACCCCCACCCCTACCCCCAGACGTCCAAGCTTCTGGGTGCTCCTCTCTGGCCAGCGCCCAGCACGGCGTCCGAGCCTAATTACAGGGGATGGAAGCTGCCTGCATATGTCTTCTGTGCTCAGGTCTAGTCTCTCCTTCCAGCCCATTGTCTGCCTACCCCTCATCCCCACCTCTGATATAGTCTCCTGGGGCATTAATAGCTTGAGGCAGGCTACAGACATCAGCATTTGGTTCCTCCCTGTCTCACCTGATCTGTCCCTAAGCCCCGTGGTTCTTAACCTTAACTGCAGGTCAGATTCACTTAAGTTTTGCTTTGATTTTAATACCGATGTCTGAGCCTCTGTTCATCTCCAGCAACATAGTTTTAACTCCTTCCAACTGGGGCCCATCGGAAGACAGACACTGAATCTCAGCCCGGAACGACCACACCTAAATGTGGAAACAACACACACCCTGCTTGTGAAACTGTCTCCGATTTTTTTCTGTACTATTGTTTTGGTTTTGTTAATGCTGGTGACGCTCCGCTTTGAGCTCATGCAGGCGGGCAAACGCTTGTTTGGGGAATTAATTTGTCTCACTCTTTGTCAGTTTCTTCCTCCTCCGATTGCAAGTCCATAACCCGGTTCCCTGGCGTTCCTTGCCTCAGCGATTTTTTGAAGAGCAGAATGCAGACACTGCCTGAAGTCAAAGGATTTTCCTGACTTCTGTAAAAACCTAAACTCTTTGATGAGGTTAGGCTTGATGTCCCCAGGGGGAAAGGAAGAAAAGCCTCAGAGCATGACATTTCCACTGGGCTGGAAACAGGAAGAATGTTGTAGGTCCGGGAGTAGAGGGGAAGGAGCGGCACCCCGTTTGCTGGACGTGTCCCAGGACGGGGGCAAGACCCCAAGGGTGGGGGGGGCCTCTCCATGAGGCTGAACCCTAGGAGTTTCCAGCTGTGGTAAAAGCGTTCGTGCCCCAGAATGGCTAGGATCAATGAAACAAGAAATAGCAAGTGTTGGTGAGGATGTGGAGAAAAAGGAGCCCTCATGCACAGTTGGTGAGGCTGCAGACTGGTGCAGCCACTGTGGAGAACAGTGTGGAGGGTCCTCAAACAGCTAAAAACAGAACTACCTTAGGATCCAGCAGTTGCATTACTAGGTATTTACCCAAAGAATACGAAAATACTAATTTGAAAAAATACATGTAGCCCTATGTTTATTGCAACATCATTTACAATAAACAAATTATGGAAGCAACCCAAATGCCCATGAACTGATGAGTGGATAATGAAGATGTGGTGTATATATACAAGGGAACATTATTCAGCCATGAAAACGAATGAAATCTTGCCATTTTCAACAACATGGATGGAACGAGAGTGTATTATGCTGAGGGAAATAAGTCAGACACAGAAAAACAATTATCATAGGATTTCATTCATATGTGGAATAAAAAACAAAACCTACGAAAAGCAGAAACGAACCCATAAATGAGAACAGATGGTGGCTAGAGGGCAGGGGGCGGGGGGGGACGGGCAGAATGAGCGGAGGGGAGGGGGAGGTCCCAGCTTCCGGTGATGGCATGAACACGTCACAGGGATGAAAGTGTCAGCGTGGAGAATTCAGCCAATGACACCGCAATAGTGTTGTGCGGGCACCGACGGCGGCCATGCTCGTCGTGAGCACAGAACACCGTGTGGATTTGTTGAACCACGATGCTATGCGCCTGACACTAAGGAGGAAACATTGTGTGTCAACTACACTCAAATAAAAAATACGTAAGTGAAAGATCAGCCTCCCTGCACAAGATCAAAGCTCACACCCGATTCTCGGGTTTCATGAGGTGTTTAAGACTGTCACCCATTTTAAAACCTTGTGCCGATTGAAATTTTCGAGGAAACCTCTTCCTTATTGCAGGTCCTTCTACCCTTTAAAACCTGTCTTTCTGAAAATCCTCCAGGATTTTCCATCTTCCCAAAAGGAAGCTCTGTCCCCATTCCACACTGACTCGCAGCCCCAAGAGCGCCCCAGCCCCCCAGCACCTCCGTCCACTCTGTCTCTATGCATCCGGCCGCTCCAGGTCCTCATCTGAGTGGGACCACGCAGCCCTTGCCCTCTGGGACCGGCCTGTGTCACTCAGCATGTCCCGCAGGTTCCTCCACGCTGCGGCGGGTGTCAGAACCCCCTTCCTCTTCTGACGGAATGAGACGCATGTTTAGCCGTTCGTCTGTCCACGGACACTTGGGTCACCACCACCTCCCGGCTACTGTGAACAACACTACTGTCAACATGTGCGTGTAAATCTCTGAGACCCTGCTTTCAGTTCTTTTGTGTATATACCCAGAAGTGGGACCACTCGGTGAAGCATTTGCCTTCGGCTCAGGTCATGATCCCAGGGTCCTGGGATCGAGTCCCACATTGGGCGGGGGGGGGGGGTCCCTGCTCAGCGGGGAGTCTGCTCCTCCCTCTCTCTCTGTTCCTCCCACCACCTACGCCCATGCGCTCTCTCTCTCAAATAAATAAATAAAATCTTTAAAAATTAAAATAATCAGGGAATGAAACTGACCTTCACCTGTTATTCAGATTCAGAAAGGGTTTATTGCCTCTGTTTCTAGAAGGTGAATAGAAACTGCAACAAATATTAATGCAGAGGGCGGACCTGGGCTCTGGCTGCACGGGGGTCTCCAAAACCGCCCTTCCCTCCCACCTCAACAGGCTGCCTGGACTGCGGGGCCACAGCCACACCTCTTGGCCCCTCAAGGCCCTTGGGCAGCACTGCTTGGTCATCACTGCCCTGAGCGTAAGGTGGAGGAGAGGGTTACCATTCCAGGTACCATGGTTAGTGGCTTCCCCGGGGCCGCGTACAGTTGTGGAGGGGCAGTTTCCCCCCAAATCCTGGTGTGTTGTTGACAGAAGGGAGGAGGACATTGTGCGGGCTGTAACCAGACATTCACTGCACTCCCTGGCCTGGCTGACAGTGGTGTGCATACACAAATACACACATGCAAACACACCACACACACACACCCATGCACACATACCACACATGTGCGTGCACATATACACACAAGCACACACCACACGTGCACACACACGCACACACATGCGTGCACACACATGCACACACGTTCACACAGTGCACACACACATGCAAACACAGCACACACAGGCGCGCACATGCACGCACATACATACGCGCGTGTAAACACACCACACACATGCACACACGCACATACATACACATCACACATGTGCACACATACACACGTGCACATACACACCACACACATGCACACATACACATACCACACACATGTGCACACTCACGCACACACATACGCACGCATGCCCGCACACATACACACATGCACATACATACACGCACACATACCACACGCATGCACACACGTACACACATGTACACGTGCACACACAGACACACCCACACACATTCGCACATGGCCCATACACACATGCACATACATACACGCACACATACCACACGCATGCACACACGTACACACATGTACACGTGCACACACAGACACACCCACACACATTCGCACATGGCCCATACACACATGCACAGACACACGCCCACACATATACACACATGCACACATGCACACGTGCACACACGCCCACACATACACACATGCACACACGTACACATGCGCACACATACATACACATGCACACATGTCCACACATACACACACATGCACTCATGTCCACACATATGCACACATGCACACACGTGTACACATGCACGCACATGTACACATGCACACTATGGTACAATTTTTCATAATGCCAGGATCTTGGAGGAGCTTCACATGAAAAGTCCACCATGAAAACACTATCCTTCCGTCTTCCCCAAAAGTGTCAACCCAGAACCACGTGCAGATCCTAAATGCACTATATTCAATGTCTGGAATCTGTGGAGAATGTCCCTTCTTCCTCAGGTCTATCACAGTCCTTCTGCCTTGCCCTCTGTTACCTGTGAGCCCTGCAATGAATTCAGCTGCCATCCCTACATCCTATACATAGTAATAAGAAGAGAAAACTATCCTCATAGAAAACAAAGAAATTCAAGTGAAGGCCTTCGTTTCTACCTTGATCACAGGGCACAGCCCACAGCTTATGGGGCTTCTTCCTCAGCTACTGAAACCTCTAAGCAGATGTCAGGAAAGTGATTACGAAGGAGGGTCCTAGGTGGGCACCCCTTCCTCCCACATTGGACGTTGGTGCAGAGCATCTCCCACATCCTGCGAGACGGGATTCCCAAGCTTAAAAGCTCTTCTCTCCAGCTAGGACTGCTACTAGGGCTGATTCTTCCATCAACCACTGGAATGCTTCTAACAGCACTTACTTGTTGAGATCGGTGTACAACATGAAGCCAGTGATGCTCGTGGGTATCAGCTCATTTTGCAATAGCTCGTTGCAATTGCTCATTTTGCAATAGTAGGACTTAATGGAAAGTGGGACTGTGTGAGATACCACGTGCTATAAAAGCCATTCCGTAAATCCACGTTGGCCAGCGCATGACAGGTAGCAAAGAACCAAGCTCCACCTGCAAACAGGTGTCTCTCCTGGGGAGGCCATACAGGGGAAATAGCCTAGGATGTGATCAGGCTGCCACTAAGTGGTTGGCTGTTCCCGCCAGAATATGGTAGAGTGCAAAGCTCAGACCCCGGCTCCTACATCTGCCCTTTGTGGGTGCATTCTCCGATCCTTCATTGTTCCCCATCTGTAAAATGCAGAAAATAATAAACCCTCCTAAGGATTAAATGAGTCGATGCAGGTGACCAGTTTGGCCAGCACTGGTGGGTTTGGGTAGGCATTATTCACTGCTATTACCATGACTGTACGATGTCAGGAGAGCGTTTTCACACATTTCCATGTGTCTTCTGAATACAGGCGTGATCGCTTTTGTCCTGGGTGATCTTTCCCGGGATGTCCGTCTAGCAAACAGCCCTGAAAGATACAGCATCTCTCTCCAGGGCGGAAGCCAGTTTGATCACTGTCCAGGGTAGTCATGAGATGTGCTCTCTGGGCAGAGGTTGGCAGGCTTGCTGGCAGCTAGTCGTGAAACATCGGAGTGTCCTAAGCTCAGATTCTTCAAATGTGACACAACCCACAGCATGTGCAACACCCACCTGGGCACCTTGCTTCATCCCCCGGGTGCTGCAACAAGGTCTCTTGTCTCTGATCCGGGATGCTCATGTCTTCTCCAGCATCCACGCAACTATAGCAAACCAGACTGTCAGCCAGCAAGCAAGGCAACATCTCAGACCTTCTGAGTACTTGACAACCAGAAGCTTAAAGTCGGTTGGCATTGCTGGGAAATGAGGCTCAGCAGTGGTTATTTCTAGGGAAGCCGTGACCTGCCATGCTGAGCCCATTCTCGACCTCTGTCCAGGGGTTCATAGATATGTTATCCAAGACCTACTAAAGCAGCTCTTTCAACACCACTTCCCCCTTGGCAGGGTGCTGTTGGGAAAACCTAACGCCATGGCTAATGAGCTCAGGCTGTGCAGCATCTAGGTTCCCTGATCAGACATTCAGTGTGCACCAAGTAGCAAGCAGTATCTCTTTCTTATAAGAAGCTTAATTATTTGCTAATCCTCCAAAATGTAAAGGTGTCCTCTAATCAGGGCTTGTCCTATGTACCACAGAGCATCCTGATTTGCCACGGACGTTTCAAGCATCTTGGGTTTTATTAGCTCAAAACAGCAAGTGATGGAGTAACATGAACTGCCATCCAGACGCCGGGAGAGCTTGGCTGTCCTATTTTAAGCGGCAAAGGGGAATGAAGGTGGCACGTGAAAGTGAGGCTGCTCATCAGCTGACCTTAAAATAGGAAAGGGTACCCAGGTGGGCCCAGAACCACCACAACGTCCTTTTGAACCGGGAGAGGGAGGTCAGAGAGCAGTGTGAGGAGGACACGGCTGGCCATCGCTGGCTTCAAAGATTGAAGGGACCCACTGGCCCAGGATCACGGGGAATTTGCAGAAGAAAATGGGTTCTCCTCCAGAGCTTTTGGGAAGGAACACAGCCTTGCCAACACCTTGACTTTAGCCAAGTGCGACCCACCCAGACTTCTGACCCCCAGACCTGTGAGACAGTGGGTCTGTGTTAGTCAAGCCGGTGCATTTGAACACGACGCAAGATCTCCCAAAACTTTGCTGAGCTCGGGGGCTAGCCAGAGCCATTCGTAAGGATGAATAAGCAGGTCAAGACGGGACAGTCAAGGAGGGGGTGATGCCCCACCGAGGTCTCAAGGGGCTCCTTGGGGAATCCCACCTGATGTCCTGGTTTCGTAGGTGTGCTGGTGGGAGACACAGTCCAGCAGCATCATTCCCCCGCAATCTGGTGTCAGCCGCCCCTGCCCATGGCTGCAAGGAAGCCCTGTCATTTCCTCGTGCTGGTTATCAGGAGGTATTGCGTGTGGGCATCAAGCCGTCGAAGTTGCTCTACACCCCGGAGGAATCTGTTGGCAGGAAGCGGAGTGCCCGGCACGACCCTGTCGTGAATGGCAGCAACAAGCCCCACCCGGTGCCAGGATGAGAGCTGCGTCAGAGGGAAGCCACGTGCCCAGGGTCACACGGCTAGTGGAAGGCAGAGACGGGGTCTGAACCCTCGCCACGCCGGTGGTGTGTGATTTCCTCTCGTGGCCTCTCCCTGAGTGTGTGGCATGTCTCCATCTCCGTCCTGGGGCCCAGCTTCTTTGCAAAGTTCCTGCGTCGGTCGCTGGCTTTCTCAGAAGCTCCCGGTCTCCGGGGACGGATCACGTCTGCACAGGGCCAATCCCCAGCAGAGACGTCTACCGGCTGGTTGTGAATTCGCAGGTACTTAGCATCTAGCCCCCCCAGCAGGACCTCCCCCACCCGGGGCCCGGGCCTCCGCACCTGCTCCCCGGCCCGTGAGGTTACAGCCACATCCCACCGATCTCTATTCTTGCCCTCTCCTTCCGCGGGGACGCACAGAAGAAAAACCAGGTCTGTCTGTCCCTCTGCCCTCCGCCTTCTGGGCCCGGGTAGTTCTGAACTATAGGGCGAATCCTCCGTGGATAAATCTCTGCGTGGGACACGGGGCCCATCTTTAGGCTGAGCCTCGACCCTGGCCGTGGGTTGAAACTCAGCGCGGCCGCCCAGTTGGCGCATCCCCAGGACGAGGGTATTTCCGACATTCTCACAAAAGCCCGCTTACGTCAGCTAGCTGGAGGGCGTCAGGGGCGCTCGGAGCCACAGAGGAGCGTCAGGAGCCCGCACCCCTCACCTGCAGGCCGCCCCGGCCCCGCAAGCCCCGTCCTCCCTCTGAGTGCTCCGGCCCTCCCTCAGTCTCTGTCGTCCCGATGCCAAAACCCTGGGCTCAGCTGCCACGGAGCAAACACCAGACAGCCCTGCGTGGTCCCCGCCAGGCTCGGGGCGGAGGGCTATCCTCCCGAGCACACAAGGACAAAGCTAACAGGGTGATCCTGAAGCTTCTGGAGGCCTCAACGCACTCGGGTCTTCACCTGGGCAAACCCAGGGGCTGCGCGTCACCGTGAAAGCAACCGGAGGGCGGCCTGCCCCCTTCGGTACCCTTTGAGTGACACCGACACAACATGGAAGTAACCATCTTAAAGCATACGCTTCCGTGTGAAACAGGCCGTGTCTGAGGCTCGTTCAGGCTGCAGCGTGGGACACACGCGTGTGCGCCCCGTTCACAGGTGGGGTCAGCCCGAGGCTCCGTCCGTGTGTCCACGGCAGATAAACAGGCGGAAGTGTGCACGAGCGACGGGCTATTACTCTCCCAGGAAAAGAATGATGTTTCAGAGGCAGAAAGTAGGTGGTGGTTTCCAGGGCTGGGGGTGCGAGGGGGGTTCATGTTTCGTGGGGACGGAAAGCTCCGGAGACAGCCGGGTGCGGACGTCCTCGATGCCGCGGACCCCGGCGTTTACAAACGGTGGCGATGGTGAATTTCGTGATGCGTGATCCCCCGAAATAAGCAAGAAGGGGTGGTGAGCGGGTACGTGCTTCATGGGGGGCCCCTGCAAAAACAGGGTGCCCGCTTCCCCGCCTCCCCCTGCCCCTGCATCCCACTTTTGTTTCATGTGTTGTGATAAAGAGCAAGCTTCAGAACAACTTCAGGAAATACCTGTAGGAGAATTTGATTTATTTACTTCACAGCTGCATGCGGCCATCGATACCTGAGTTCTTCAGATTCCGATTTAACTAACCCCTATGGAGCTTCTGCTCTGAGCGGGTTCTGGACGCGCTCTCCGCACGGGCTGCCCCCCTCGCCCTCGAGGATGTGTGCGACGAGCTGCATCCTCACTGCCACTTAACAGGTAGGGCACCTGGATCCGTGGAGCTTCTGGAGTTCCGGTTCTGCGGGACGACCGGGGTCCTGGAGACAGACGGTGGCCACGCGACACCGTGAGCGTGCTCAATGCCACACAGCCATGCACCTGAAAATGGGTACAATGGTAAGTTTCGTGTGCATTTTACTACTACTATAAAGAGCAGGGGATTTCACGAAGCTCCCTCCACAGCTGCCGAGGGGCAGGGACAGGCACTGGCTCTCCAGGACCGGGAATGGTCCCGATGGCCAGAATGAGGCCAGGATGCAGGGAGCACCCAGGCAGGAGTCCAGGTGCCTTGCTCTGGACAAGTCCTTTTCAACTCACTGTTCTTTCCGGCTCTAAACACAAACTCACACCTTCTACTTCTCTGATGCCGAGTGTGTGTCCAAGATCTCAGATGCCAAGAGCAGCCTCACAGAGGGAAGAGCGATGCTGGCCGTGCGTCAGATCTGGAGACCCGGCTACTGATTCGGGCGGATGTGCCTGGTGCCAGGAGATGCCCGTGGTGCTCCCAGCCCGCAGAGACAGTAATGGTTTATGACTCTGAGCTCACTGGAAGGTTAGCTGGGTCAAAGAGGGAGCTCGAGCATTTGTTTAAACCTCAGTCCAAGATTCTCCCCACTTGCGGCTGGAAGGTAATGAGTTCTGAGCCGCACCAGAGTCGGACGCCCTGTGAGTCTGACACCACCTGCTCTTTGAAGAGAAATCCGTGCATGTTAATCACTAGGAAGGAAAAAGAATGGCCAAGCACCACGGTTCACTTGGCAAATGTTTGCCAGGCACGGCGGCCCACCAGGCAGCGTCCTGGCTGCTGGAGGTAAAACAGAGGTAAACAGAAGGGTCGGGTCCCTGGCCTCAAGGAGTTCGCCTGCTGGTGGGGGTTCTGCCCGTGTACCTGAGCCAAAAAGCCAGGGAAGGAAAGAACTTGAAGAGCGTTGGGAGTGCTCTTTGGGAAGGGCAATCAGGAGGGTCTCCTGGAGGCGGTGATGTGTGAGCCAAAGCCTGAACTGCTAGCAAACAGAAGTAGCTGCAGAAAGAGCTTCGGGTGGGGAGCGCGGGCATCAGCATCTTCTGGGGGGTGCCCTGGAGTTGCACGGGGCGTCCTGGGGGCACAGGTTAGGGACAGAGCTCCGCAAGGCTAGGCAACCAGCCCAGAGTCTTCGCAGGAGCCCAGAGCTCGCTCTCATCGGCTCTGCTGTATCCACTTGGCCCCGCTAAGTTTAGGTGGATTTAGGAATGAGACTCGCCGCCCCCCCACACACACGCTTCTCTCCAGCCACCCACCTACCCCTTCAGTGCGCCCGCTTGGTCCTCTGGGCGAGCCTTCCCCCCACCCAGGGGCCCTCCCTTCATCTCCCTGTGTCCCTCTGTCTCGGGGCCTCAGCTCCAGGGTCTCCTCCTCAGGAAGCCTCCCTGACCACCCACCCAGACATCCCTCTTGATGCTAGGACTCTGCTGGGGTCTCCCCAGAGCACATTGGCCTCCCCACGAGCATCCTCTGCCCCCAGGAGAGTGTGGGCCCCATGGAAGAGAGGGCTGGTCTGGGACACCACCTCTGTCCACGTGTGCAAACCCCAGAATAGAAGCTGGCACGTCGGCACGCACCCAGGACCGATCTGCTGGGCGGGAGGCTCAGGCTGGGGGAGGGAGTCAGGGAGAGCTGGTGTTGAAGGATGAATAGGGGTTCCCCAGGGAGACCACCAGAGATGGCATTTCTAGAGAGGGGCAACTACATCTGGACAAGCCAGGGTGGTAAGTCACCACAGCCCACCAGCAAGTGCGTCCAGTGATGGGTTATTGGTGCGGAGCAGGCAGCTGGGGAGGTCGGACAGGGAGGTCACTTGCCAGGAGCCGCTGGGCAAGGCCGGAAAGCCCAGGGCTCGGGGCTGATGCTTCAGGGGACCTGGGGGCAGTGGAGGGGTCTTACACAGACAAGAGACAGGGGGTCGGGTGTGGGTGGAAAAGGCTGCGCGGGGGGCAGTGTGAAGGACCGACTAGCGGGAGACCCTGGCCCCATGGGGGCTATTTATTCTCGGTCAGGACAAGAGATGGTGTGGTTGCTGGTGACGGTGGACCGAGGAGGGGGATCCCAGAGATGTTTGGAGGCAAGAGGAAGGCGCGTGGAGCTCAAACATGCGGGTGTTTCTGGCTTAGGGGCCAGCAGCCACATCTGAGCTGGGAGCCGGGGCGGCCAGGCTTGGGCAAAGGTGACGCGTGTCAGTCTGAGGGGCGGGGTTCGTCTTGGATGGGCGTCCGGGAGATGAGAGGACACTCGGCGGCGCACCCCTGGGGCTCCTGCATGGTGTGGCCAGACCAGAAGACGGATCTGAAAGCCAGTGGGGCAATGAGGTCATGGCCACGGGACCCCCCTCTGCTGTCCCCCCATTTCTCATCCAAGTTTATCCCGACGGGCTTAGCAGGAGCGAGTCCTGTTCTCTGCTCTGGAGAGACTCCCGCATGGAACACCGATGCCCCTGCTGTGGGATTCAACCCACTTCCTCCTTCCCTTTGCAGCGGGACGCAGAGCTCGGGGTCCTGGAGACGGTCGTGGGGCCCCCTCTCCGTCCCTGTTCCTCCTCCTGTAACAGGAAGGGAGGCCCGGGTGCTGATGAGGGACGCGTCTCTCCGTCCGGGTGGACACAGGCGGCCGGCCGTGTCCCCAGGGGTGTGCTGAGCTTCCCCCCCCCGCCCCCGCCTGCGTTCACAGCTCCGTGAGACACACGACCTGCTGGAAGAGCAGGTACCCTCCTCTCCACTCTGGGGACCCACACTCCATCCCACAGCTAACCCCCAGCCTGCATCTGCTTCCCTCCCTCGAGGCTCCTCTCCAGGACCACTGCCTCCCAGAAGCTTTCCGTGATGCTCCAGGGTTTGCAACTCTGATCATGCTCTGACCTTATGCGCGATTATGTCCTCCCCCCACCGCAGAGCCCCGGGGGTGTGGCCGGCCCACCAGCAAGGGGGTGGGGACCACCACGGCCTGCCCCATGCCCCCGCCACGGGCAGAACATCCTTTGACTAAGAGAAGCTGCCGGCTGACCACCCCACAGCGAGCAGGATCCATGAGCCCAGCCAGCCCCTTCGTCTATTTAACAGGCCATATAAATCACGTAAAATTTTATAAATCATATAAATCATGTTTTTATGAAGCATGAAAATCACCTGTAAAGACACCACCTGTGGATGGAGGCAGCCCGCAGGGAGACCTAGAGCATTCCAGGATGGATGCGCGGTCCCCGCCCCGTGCCCTGGCCCTGCCCGCGTGCCCGCACAGCCTTCCCCAAAGGCAGAAAAGCAAGAGGAATTCCCGGAGTCCTGCTGCCTGAGATTTTGGGGCAAGACGCTCGTCCTCTGAGACTCCAGAAGCCCGAGGTGAGGACTCTCAGCCCTCGCTGTCTCTGGGGGCTCCCCGAGAACTCGGGGTGTTCCCCAGCAGCGTTCCTGAATCGCCGGGAGACTCTGAGCAGAGCCCTTCCCTGGAGAGACGAGGGAAAGGCCCTGGATTTGGGGGCAGAGTGTCCCCTGGCCTCCTCTGCTCTTTCCAAGACTGCGTCCTCCTCTGCTCGCGGTTCTGGAAGCCTTCAGTGTGGCGTGGGCAATGGGCAGTGTTCACAGTGTCCACACATCGTGGGCAGGGGAAACCCCCAAACTAGCCACGCCCCCCTTCTCCCCAGTAAGGCCTCCCCTTCTGTTAGTGATCTGGAAAGAGCCAACGCGCTAGCGGGTCATGGCAGGGGCTTCTCAGCAGTGCCGTGGCCGTGGGAGCCCAGGGAGGCCATGGGAAGTGCTGTGTGTCTGCATGTCGAGTGCCGTGGGCTGGGTGTGTGCATCCCCCCAAATCCACGTGTTGGAGGTGGGGCCCTTGGGGGGAAGGTGGTCAGGAGGGGGAGCCCCTATGATGGGATTAAGGCCGTGGGAAAGACCCCGGCGATGCCCTTCCTCCACGAGAGGACACAGGAACCGGGAAAGGGTCCCCACCCGACACTGAGCCTGCAGGACCCGGATCTTGACGTCTGGCCCCCAGAACCGGGAGAGATGAGTGTTCGCTGTTTACAAGCGTTCGCGGCCGGCAGGGACCCGATGGGCATTGTCATGGACACGCTGACCCAACGTTCTTGACGGGCCGGCAGGTGGATGGTGGTTCAGGCGAGGACAGGGGGCTGGCAGAGAAACTGCCTTGGCCAGGTGCGCTGGCCCCACGGGCCCCCCGAGGGGGCCCCACTTCTGCAGCCCATCCGCAGACAGTGAACCCTTAATCTCACCACGAGGAAGCCCCGGACAGACCCAAACGGAGGGCAGTCTACAAATCCCTGGCCAGCGCCCTTCCGAAGTGCCCGAGTAGTGGCAGGTGGCTTGAGGGCCGTCCCAGATCAGAGCAGCAGGCGTGGGTGGGTCTTCAGCGGATGGTGGAAACGTCCGAGCGCGCCTGTGGATCAGTCCCTAGAGCGTGCGCGTCACGGCTCCTTCCCTGGCTCAGATCCCGATGCCCCGGGCGCAGAGGCATCCACATGTGAAGCTGCAGGTGGAAGGGAATTCCGCCCCTTCTGCAGCTTCTTCATAGATCCCAAATGACTCCAAAATTGTAAACTATTCTAACGCTAAGGAGAGAGAAGACAGAGATTCCAGCAAGGAGAAGCGGGAGGCCGCGTGCCAGGATGGCCCCCTTTCCTAGCCCCGTGGGGCCTGGGGCTTAGAGGGAAGGGAGGTGCCCGCTTTTCTGCTTTCCTCCCAAATCAGAGCCTAAACCCTCCCAAGCCACAGTCTCTGCGAGCCCTACACGAGCCTCCCCAGGTGATGCAGCCCAGGCAGAAAACCGCAAATCTGCTCCGGGCCCCACCAGCCCCACCAGAAGCGTCCTCCAGTCCCCAGGGCCAGCCCAAGGTGCTGGCCTGCCCAATGGGAGGGATGGCGCACCCTCTCCCTCCGTGCATCGTCTGCCCACGCAGCCCTGGGGCTCGGTCTCCAACACTCAACATCTCGCTCTTTCGGGGCCCTTTCCTACCAACAACAAGAATCCTGGGGCGCCTGGGAGGCTCAGCCGTTTAAGCATCCGACTCTTGGTTTTGGCTCAGGTCATGCTCTTAGGGTCGTGAGGTGGAGCCCCAGGGCGCGCTCAGTGGGGAGTCCGCTGGAGATTCTCCCTCTCCCTCTGCCCTGCCCCGCCATGCATACTCACTCTCCCTAAATAAATAAATAAATAAAATAAAATCTTTTAAAAAAAATCTCTTGGATTCCTGCAGAATTACAGTCAATCCTTTGGTATCCGCCCTCTGAGAAAATACATACTCGCAAAAATAAAAGCAAATGCATTGACCTTTTAAAAGTAAAACTCTATTTTGCCCATCGCCACGAACTAGGTACGTGTTGTGTGTCTCTCTGCAGGAAGCTTGGGCTCCCAGGACTCACCGGGGAACGCATCCCTTGTTTGTGGGAGCACATTCCCACCTGACCAGCACCCCCAGCCTGAGCCCCCCACACTTACAGACCCCCCCAGACCTCAGGACCCCCAGCCCAGGCACAGCCTGGTCACACTGGAGTCTGGGGCGGGGGGGACAGTGTGCACCCCACAGACACATATCAAAATATCCCCCCACATTCCAAACCCGGGGGGGAGAGTTAGTACAAGTAACAGACAAGTAACACAACTGTATGTAAAGGTCTACTTTGTTTCCATCTGCCTCTAAACGCTGAGGCGGGCTGGTCAGAATCAGATCTGTTTGCACAGAAAGGCGCTGGGTTGCAAGACAAACAGCCCGTTTTTATTTAAAATATTGACATTTTGTTCATTATGGATTTTTTGCATTAATATAGATTTTTTTTAAATTTGCATTAAAATATTATTTTGATTATTGGTGGGTCTTTGGGGGGTGACCTCTTGAAATTTCATTCTGGGCATGAGTGCCTCCCTTGGCCAGCGCTGGCCAGCCCTCCACGCCCCTCCCGGGGCAGGGGTGACGAGCAGAGCTGTGCTGGACACCTGCACAATGTCCCATTGATGCTGTCTGCTACTTCCATAGTGCTTTATCTGAAGAGGCTCGCCATCGGGGAGGGCGGGGGGCCCACACCTCCCTGTCCCTCTTTGGTTTAGGCCAGGGCTCAACAGACTTTTCCTGTAAAGCGGCAGAAAACAAGTATTTGAAGCCTTGAGGATCATTCGGTCTTTGTCACAACCACCGGACTTGTAGACCGTATGCACCCGTACACAATACGTAAATGAACAGGTGCGGCTGAGCCCCAATTCCACTTTATTTACAAAACAGGGGCCACAGGCCGAGTTTGTCAACCCCTGGTCTGGGTCACGAGCACCTGTGCCTCCAAGAGGATCTCCTTCTCTAACATAGAAGTCCCTTCTTTTTTAAGATTTTTATTTATTTATTTGAGAGGGAGGAAGAGAGCACAAGCAGGGGGAGTGGGAGAGGGAGAAGCAGGCTTCCCGCGGAGTAGGGAGCCCGATACGGGATTCGATCCCAGGACCCTGGGATCATGACCTGAGCTGAAGACAGACGCTTAACCGACTGAGCCACCCAGGTGCCCCCATAGAAGTCCTTTTTATGCAGAGCAAGAATTCACTTCCCTATAATATTTATCTTAAATACATAGCATCTTAATCACCTTTAACGGGTACAGAACATCCCATTCACTGTGTGTGTGATGGTTAAATATATATCTATGCACATTTAATGTATGTGATGGCAAAATCAGTAACATCTATAATGGTTAATTATACAAAGGTGTGTATTACTCAACCATTATTTATTCTTTTATTTGGCACTATTAGCCCGACCCTGTAGCAGGCACCCTGCTGGCCTGGAGATGCCATGAGTGACAGTGAGTGACGGTGAGTTACGCAGGGAGGGCATGGTCCCATGACCGCCCTTCCCGGTCCAGCCACGGTCAGCCCGTGTCCCCCATTCTCTGGGACCATTGTTCCCACCTGCGCCCGAGTGGAATGTACCAGACGCGAGTCCCAGGTTTGGGTTCTGAACCAGGGCCGTGTGATGGTAAATGACAGGATGAAAAACTCCCCTCTTATTCCCGGTAATGTCCCTCAGACAGACCCCCGGGAGTGGGGTCGCTGCTCCAAAGGGTGTGAGCCTTCTGATGACTCTTGGTCCGTGTCATCAAATTGTTTTCCAAAGGGGTTGCGCCCGATTGACGCGCCCCTGCCCGCAATGTGTGGGCGCCACGGTTACACCATAACTGTGTCACTTCTGGGTGTGATAATTCTATTTCCGAATGTGCGCTAATTTAATAGGTGTAAAATTGAATCTCATTTTAATTTTGCGTGTCTTTAAATGTTATGAAGGTTGAACGCTTTCTCTAATAAACATACACTTGGGTTTGCTCCCTTCGTTGCTCCGTTCATGTAAAGCACGACACATTAACCCCGTACCACCTGCCAGACACCGAACGCAGGGCTGAAGATTTAGGGACACATAGACGCCGTCCTTACCTTCAAGGGTCTCGCGTCCAGTGAGGAAAGCAGAGTAAATGGACAGTCCCAACGCAGCAGAACGGATCAGGTGCCGAACAGAGGCCCGGAGCACTCCGGGGCGACAGGAGGGACCCAGGGAGGTGACCCAGAGGACAGCATCCAACCCAGCCTGGGGGCTGAAGACGGTGCTTGGCTGCTGGGAATCAGCCTTGCACAGCCCGGTGGGCAAACCAGAGGGGACTTTTCCTGCTTACGTACATCCGCTCCTGTCTTTCCCTGCACCGTGTAAGTCCCTGTGTGTGTATCACTGTGTGTGTGTGTGCGTGAGTGCATGCATCTGCCCATGTGACTCGTGCTGTGCCTTTGGGTGTGGAGCTGGGCGACTGCATGCCCAAGTGGTTCCAGGAGCCACGTGAGTGCAAACCTCCATGTGCTGGGCGCCGGGCTGTTGGTTCTGTAGCTCGGAGTTCGGCAGATGAGCGCAGGTGGAGCCGGTGCCTGCAGGTGGAGGAATGGGGTGATTTGCATGGACTGCTGCCAGATGATAGGGCTACCAGAGAGGTGTCCAGCTGCAGTGACCCCTTTGGCCACTGACCCTGCCCAGCTACCCTTGGCTGCAGTCCCCCCCCACCCGCTGCAGGGCAGGGGGTGTCCCGGCCTCTCTGGTAGCCCTATCATCTGCACCCGACACAGCATCTTCTCTGAAATATCAGTCTGTCTCCTGAATGCCTGCTGAGCCCACCTTCCCCGCTTCTCAGAGGCCTCCCTGGGATGGGGAACCCCAGGAGCAAGTAAGCTCAATACAGCTCACCCTCTGCCCAGAGACGCTGGAGTCTATGAGGTCGACCCCCTGAGGAAGGGCACTGGGGAGCATGGCCAGTGTGGGAAGGGGCGTCTCCCCTGTGCGTGCACTGCCCTCCCGGGCCTCCGATTACCCACGGGGTGGGGGGCAGCCCCAGAGACACAAAGCTGATGCTGTCTGCCTTGCCTGAGGGCTAGGCGTCCAACCTCCACCCGCCTGAAACGCCCCATTGAATGCCTGTATGTTCTGCGGCTTGAAGTAAGTCAGCAGGCAAATGCTTCCCTCCCCACTCCCAAGCCGGCACCCATACCCCAGACGTCGACGCTCTTAGCACGTTTAGGTTGATTGAGATATAACTCACATGCCATACAGCACGCCTACCTGAGAGCACAGGTCAGTGTTTCCCGGCACATTCACAGACTCTGTGATCTGAGTCAGAACGCTGTCATTCGCACCTTGTCCGCAACTTACTGTTTTCCACGCTACGTACTGGAAATCTTTCCATATGAGCGCACACACCTATATTACCCTGCAATGTATAGGTATTTTGCTTCAAACTGTCCCCATCACGGTGCTTCCATGCAAACATCCCTGGGTGTGTACCTCTGAGTACGTGTGCTGCAGATTTCCTGGAAGTGCAACTGTGCGTTCAGAACTTTAGAGCATCGGACACTGTGGTAAGACCTCCCGGAGCGACGTCCAGTGGACCTGTAACAACCTGCGGCACCACTCAGACTTGCTGGCCACAGCTGGGCCTTGACTCTGCTCCAGGAGCGGCCAGGTGGTGCTTCCCCGGGGCCGCAGGGTCACTCACCTATAGCAGCATGCTTGTCTGTTACAGCTCCCGATTCAGAGGGCAGGTGGGCTCCGTTGGGCACATCTGCCCCACGCGGTGTAGCCGGGGCCCCACGTGTGCTTGCATCCGGAGGAGTGGTCAAGTGGGGCCAGAATGTCCAAGATGACATCCCGACCAGTGTCGGTGTGGAAGAGACAAGACCAGAGCATG